>NW_025936409.1:0-812 GCF_000764305.2 Hyalella azteca | reverse complement strand
TCAGCAGCGCTGGCGCCACCCCCGTCGACGGCCTGACAACGTTGACATCAGCTGATTATTGTCAATAATGATGAAATCAAACTTATTGATGAATGTCGTGTTGAATTTTGAACATGAATACTATCTATAATGAATATTAATAACGAATATACATGATGATAAATAAAATATCTATGACGATGAATGTAAAATTTTAATTTTAATATTACTAATGGCGAGGAATATCAACAGTTTTATGCAATGGTCATTCATTATTATTCATCAGAAAATTTAATACAATTATTATTGATGACATAATTATCATTGTTGCAATGATGATGAAATGAAAATGATGAATGCCATGCTGAATTCTTGATGAATGACATGAAAATCAAACTTGTTGATGAATGCCGTGTTGAATTTCAAGAATGAATATTAGATAAATATCTATGATGGATATCTATGATGAATATTAATGATGAATGTCTATGATGAACATCTATGATGAATATTTATGATGAATATTAATGATGAATATTTATGATGAATATCTATGATGAATATCAATAAAGAATATTCAAGATGAGAAATATCAATGATAAATATCTACGACAATGAATGTAAATTTATAATTTGAATAGGTACTATGAACGGCAATCAACAATTTTATGCAATGATCATTATTATTCATCACATCAGTTCATGCAATTATTATTTATGAGAACAATTATAATTATTTTAGTCATATTTATATATATATAATTCATCACTTCATGTACATCACATTAATCCTTTTATAATATGGATGATTAATAAATAAGATGTAATTAATG
>NW_025936408.1:0-827 GCF_000764305.2 Hyalella azteca | reverse complement strand
GTACCAATAATTGTTTACCCAAAAATCCAGTGGTAAACACCACCTTGGCCTGTTGGCCATTATTGAAGGCAATAAGTGCCCTTTTTAGCCATCCATTATGATCAATATACTGTTATTGTTAATAGGCTAATTGCAACATAAAAAATAACACTTCAAAAAGACAAAAAAGTTGAAAAAATCAAAAAAATCAAATAAATAAAAAAAATCATGAAAAAATAAAAAAATCGTTGATTTTTGATTTTTTTGATTTTTTTAAAAAAATCAAAAAAATCGCCAACCCTGCTTCGGAGCTGTTCATTTGTGTAATTTTTTTTTTACAATCAAAAACAAAATGACATAGAAATCTGCAATAATTCCTCCTGCAGCACATAGTGTCAGAGGAAAGACTTTTTTTTACACTCTTTATCTAGTTCATTTTTGAGTCCTATAAGTAAAACAGTAAAGTATCATGGATACCAGCCAATCCCAATCTTGAGTGGATGAGGAGATTACAAAATATGAACTGATTCTAAAAAATCTGTGTTTTTACACTATGCAGTGCACATTTCTAATAATTAGTTATATTTCAATTTCACCCTGGCTCTTCAAATTTGATAGATAGGCACGCAAAAGCAATGTCATTTTACATGAAATGTCGTGTAATTTTTTTACAAGTAGTAGTAGTATAATGGTTTGCTAGCGCTTCAGCTATCAAGCTATTTTGCATCAAAGGTCAAAATATAACATCACCAAAGAGGTGGAAGGTCTCAATTATTCAAAATCTCAAGTTAATCATCACCCAAAAGGGGCGGAAGGTCTCAATTGTCCAGCCCACTGAAGCTGGTATG
>NW_025936407.1:0-283 GCF_000764305.2 Hyalella azteca | reverse complement strand
TACATCGAGAAGGTGAATTCAATTCAAAGAATAATCTAGTTTAATAATAGGAGGTTCATTTAAGTCTATTGTCGCTATTGTTTATTTTACTTCATCATTATCAAATATTTTTAAAATTTTAAAAATTATTTTTGCCGATTAAAAAGTCGTATTTGGCGAAATCCAGAGCTGTGGACGCGAATATAATTTTTTAACGAAATTAACAAATTTTAAAATTATATTATTTTCCATGATATATTATGGACAAATCGTGTTATTACGCATTTTTTAAATAATTATGCAC
>NW_025936406.1:0-583 GCF_000764305.2 Hyalella azteca | reverse complement strand
ACGACACTTGTCAAACTGACAGAGCGATAGTTGCCCGGGCAGCTTTTGTCACCTTTTTTGAACAATGGTGTCACTTGAGCTTCTTTCCAGTCAGCAGACAAAATTCCTTCGTTCAAAGTTTTTCGAAAAAGTGACGTCAGAGGGCCGGCTAGGACAGTTGCTAAATCTTTGAGTAATCAGGGGTGGAAACCGTCTGGTCCACATGACTTGTTTGGATTTACTGCGATAAGGCGTTTGAGAACCTCTTCTTCTTGTATTTCAATAATAATACTTATAACCTTACAATAAAATCTTCAAGACAGTAACGGTTTCGATTCAACTCATTGCTTCACTATCGCAAGTATTTTAAAGGTCACTGGTTAACGCATTGCATAATTAATAAGAAGATCTTCAAGACACTATATTCATGGTTTAAAAAAGCTGCCTAACTAATGAAAGGATTTTGAAGACACTAAGTTCACGGTCTAACTCTCAGTTAAGGTAATGCTAAGGACCTGGAAGGTAAAGATTTTTGGTGCATTTAATGATGTGATTTCTGACTGCATCTCTCAAATTTTTATTACAGAATAAATATTGTAGGAAA
>NW_025936405.1:0-379 GCF_000764305.2 Hyalella azteca | reverse complement strand
GATTCATAAACTTTTAAATATGCAACAACAATAACGAAACTAAATTCACGTAACTAGCTATCCTGACGCTTCTTAATGAATATAGGTAGGAACTTTTAGCGAACAACCAACAACGAAAAATACCGTCAACGTAAGATGTAAAGTTATCGTGTTGTCAGTATAATGAACTTCGTACTTTATGATACTTTCCAAGCATCACCAAGATGGTAGGCAAATTTCACAATACAATAATAATCGCTATTATCAACAATAAAAATAATGCCTTACGACTTATGGTAAAGACCTGCCTAGAAATCATGAACAAATGAACAAGTAGCAGTCCTCCATGCAGGAAAGCGCGACAACCTAAAATAACTCGAATGTTCAATAATAAAGTGAG
>NW_025936404.1:0-367 GCF_000764305.2 Hyalella azteca | reverse complement strand
CATTCGGAGGTTACTTTGCGGTTTCAGTTCACCAGAAAGCAAGGCGCTGAACTTGAATAGTAAGGCGCTGAACTGAATAGTAAGGCACTGAAAGTAAGGCGCTGAACTTGAAGGTTTTCGGAATCCATATTTCTGTCTTCATCAAGATAAGTGGACTAGATTTGACACGTAAAAACAAGCAACACTCGAAGTAGTACTAAACTTGTTTCAATATTTTCTGTGAAATTTCTAGTAGGGCAACGTGGGGCAGCGCGCCCCCCACTTTTTTTAAGCTAAATTTTTGATGAAGTTTTAATTGATACGAGGTGGTTCTTTGTTTTGTTTAAAGGTGCAACTAATGAGGAATGTATGATGTGAATTAGACGCC
>NW_025936403.1:0-1217 GCF_000764305.2 Hyalella azteca | reverse complement strand
TTCCAGTGCTGAGGATATTCATTAAAATATATGTAAGACAGCGGTCATTCAGGGCGGGTACCAATATCCCGAAGTTCATTTGTGAAGTATATTTTTTAATGAAAAATTTGTAATATATTTCAGGGAGGAGGATATCATTGATATATAAATGTAGTTGTTATTAATTGTTATTATTTATTTGTGTAAGAGATTATTGATGAATATTTGTGAGTTCAATTCAGTGCGGAAGTGATTAGAGATCAGTGCACAACATGCCATTTTAGTTTATTAATCTTTACCCAATTCACCATTCCGACAATCAAATGATAATGAAACTTTCAACCGTTCCACTAACGATTTTTTTCATACTTCAGCGCCCACCTACTCGGGCGTGCGCAACGAAGACGCTGTCTTGTACAACCCTCCTCCTGAACCTGCAGTAGATAAGCCTACAATCATACTCAGAAACGACAGCAAAACAAATGAGACTGAGACTACGACCTTTAACCCCGTCGTCAGGGACGATGAGGGAGAGGGTGGCCCCACTACTACCACTCCGAGGGCAGACGAGGGAAAGAAAGATGACGATGAAGGAGGTGAGTGGAGGGATGAGAGTGGGGGTTTTAGTTTTAGAGTTTTAGGGCAAATTTTGGGGTTTTTAGGGTAATTTTTTCGGAGTGTTTTTTAGTGTAAAAAAGTTATTCATTTGATAAATCGTTATCTGGTGATATAAAAACTGGAGAGAACATTGAAAGTCGCTTTAGTTGCTTGTAATGAAGTATGTATGAAGCTTTGGTTACTGAGCTAACGTACCAAGCGCTTGTATAGAGCTGCTTCAAGTTCAAACCGTGCAATTAAAATTTGGCATCGTTTTGAGTGACATTCTTTATTTAGATATCAAATGCTTGAAATGCTGCGAATCAAATTTGAAATTTTGAAAAGGTTACTGTGAATTTCTAAATTGGCATCTCAATTAATCATTTATAGTTATTTCTATATGAAGAGATAGTTTTTGAAGGCTTTGCAAATTCCAAGCACCTTGGGACACGATACACATTCTTTCGCAGTAGCGCCAGCCCATCACATTGGCATTAACATTTTTTAAATTCGTCCTCTGTAAAGTATTGAACACTTAGTAATGCGGATCATTTAAATCAAATATCTGCTTTTAGGCGTTACGAAAATTTACTTACTTATTTTAACGTTTAAAATTAAATTAATTATGTTTCATATAGAAT
>NW_025936402.1:0-314 GCF_000764305.2 Hyalella azteca | reverse complement strand
TGGAGCTACCCTCACGACGCCTAAGCAGACTGGGGCTACCCTCACGACGCCTAAGCAGACTGGGGCTACCCTCACTACGCCAAAGCAGACTGGGGCTACCCTCACTACGCCAAAGCAGACTGGGGCTACCCTCACGACGCCAAAGCAGACTGGGGCTACCCTTACGACGCCTAAGCAGACTGGGGCTACCCTCACTACGCCTAAGCAGACAGGGGCTACCCTCACTACGCCAAAGCAGACTGGGGCTACCCTCACGACGCCTAAGCAGACTGGGGCTACCCTCACGACGCCTAAGCAGACTGGGGCTACCCTCA
>NW_025936401.1:0-69861 GCF_000764305.2 Hyalella azteca | reverse complement strand
AGCGCCGTTGCCCAGCTCTTGCCGGGCGGCCGGAATTTATCCTTGTATCAGCCCAGGTGCAGCGCTGCGTTAGAGATAGATGGCCGGTTATTGTTTCACGGCTCCGTCCTGCTAAAGCGCGGCAGGCCCGTCCAAGAACGGCGCCGGTCTCGTCTCAGAATTTTAACTGGGAAGAGAAAATCTTCTGCCTAACTACACCAATATACACAGTATTGTATGTATATGTATATTGGTGTATATGTATGTATTGGCATACATACATACTGTCATATGCCCAATACATACATACATATATTGGGAATATGCATTGAGATGAACTCAGCTGCTTTAAAGCCCAAACAAACACAAAAGCAAAAGCTGTTGCCACAAAAGCTGCCACAAAAAAGCTGATACAATACAACAAACAAATACAACAAACAAATATACAATGCAACCTACCCGGTCTTTTGTTTTGGAAGGTGTACTTGTCTAGTATACAATACTAGAACAACATAAGTGTTGTTCTAGTATTGTATTGTATTGAAATATTTCAAATTGTATCTCAAAAGGTCCAGAAACTTCCTGCAGCTTTGGTAACATCAGCTTTGCGTGCTTCCAGCTTTGGTAACATCAATGCACGCATTTTTTCAATAAATACATTCGTCGATGCGCATATTTGTCAATGCAGATACCTGTCGGCACGCCATTATTTCAATACACTTCTGAGTCAATACCATTGAACCGGTCGTTCAGAGACGCCACTACCTTTTTTTACAGCCTTCGCGTGTATGTTCACGTGTTGCGCGATGCACTTTTAAAACACTATTTCTTTAGGATATTGTCGTACATACGTTATATAATTAGATGTCTGTCTACGGCATCTTTAATACTCAAAGTGCCATCCAATTTAAATAATAGGGGTATGTGTTGATCAGAATTATTATTAAAATTCTGCCTCCCGATTCGCCAATCGTTACATGCTACAGTGAAACATAATTTTATTCCGCTTTACTTATTTATGCTACGGGTTCGGATTTTAATCAAAATCTTAAACTCGATTAAGTTCACAGCACATTGTAAAACTTGAAGATTAGTTTAAGTTACCTCACACAGGAGTTATATCATTACCTGACATGGTAAAATATTACAGAATGTCGCATATATGATACATCCACCATAATCAATTCGATAACTGCTATTGCGGTCAACTGGTATAATTATAGAATTACTCTACTTACGAACCTCTGGCATTTCAAGCCATCTAAACCACGTAAATCAACTCAAGATGCATTTTCTGCGGCTCGAGGATTTTTCAGTCGCAATGTTCGACTTACGCTGACTTATATATTGAGTTGAATTTATTTATTTAATGTACAGCGTAGGATGATATTGCATTAACAATTCACTTGTGACATAACAAAAAAAATAAACATTTTCAATCGTTTATTCAAAAGCTTTGGTAATGAGCAATAACGATCACAATCAACTTAACCCTTATTTCAGAAGCCAACGTCAGTCACGTAAGTTTAAGTTGCTTCTAGCAATCATAAGCAATGTGATCTCGTAGCCCAATTCACAATCTCGCCTAGACGTTAATTCAAAATCAGCCCGTTTGTTAATTTTAACCAACGTTTTCAAGCCATGCTAACTTCAAAAAACATCAAAGCTCATCTCTAAAACCACAATAAATCTTCAAATCTTTAATAAGCTAGATAAATCGGTACAAGTAAATCGTTGTTACCGCATTTGTCAATCAATCGATTTGATGACTGCCAGCGTTCTAGAGCAAACATAAAACCCAAATGGGAGACAATAGCATTTAAATTTACAGGATTTATAATCTCTTGTAATTTCAGCTATTCATTATAAGTAGGAAGTTCATTATTGAGAACGGCGTTGGAGTTAGGATTTCTAACCTCACAGGAATTAATTTTCGGCTCATGTTACAATGAGTCAATGGCATTTTTCTTTAAAACTTTAATGTTCTTCATCAGTACATAATTTAATTACATCGACAGGAAGCATTTTTACACATACTTCCATTCTTAGGAAGCATTTTACACATACTTCCATTCTTAGTAAGAAAATCAGTCTCTGATTTTTATCGCTCAACATATTTAATAATCATGTCTAAATGGCTATGTCCAACATGAGAACATGTTAGTTTTGTTGGCAATAATTATAGCAAAATTACTAGTTGGATGGCCATTCGTTACATTAATTATGAGGGAATTGAAACCTCGCGAGACTCATATAATATTCACGAATCATAAGCACCTTTACCTGCGGATTTACACCAGTAATTTAATTAAATTACTCAACGTTCAGTCTGGCGACCCTATTAGATGCATTGACCGTTGCTGTTGTTTTATACCGTCTCTTTCGTTTCACATGCTCATCTTGCACAGCATGTTGTGTGCAGAACTCCATTGCTGTAACTGTTGTTAAAAAATTTGTTGTTCTACGTTATGTGAAGTTTCAGCTTTTGTTGTTGATTCCTTTGCTGACTGCCATCGACAGTCGCTATCACATCGCTGCCACCTTCTCAAGTAGCTGCTCTTGTAGTCTTTCTCGTAGACGCTCGTCTCTTCATCAAGTCTTTCGGCTTACGAAGGAAATAGCGCCGATCACGTTGCTGCGTAGCCGCCGTATAGCATCGCTTTATTCATTTGCTCAGTTTTTTTTCGTACTGGATTCAGAAGAACGCAAAAAATGCGTGGACGCTTCAAATTTCTGTGCGTCAGTCGTAGGCTGAAATAAAGTTTTGACTGTGCAGGTAAATACTAAGACGCGCCAGTAAAAATATGAATATTCCCACAGTTTCCGGCGGCCGTAATTAGTAGATGAAGGTCTTCTTGGTCTCTTCTTCAGACATTTAAGTGAGTTAAACCTTGCAGAAACAATCCTTTCAAAGGCTTGGCCGCACGAAAATCACCATGCGACAGTTTTCCTTCAATCACAAACACTTCAAAGTCTTCCACTTCACCACCGTATTTAAAGTCTCACATTTATAGTCAAGCAGTCGAGTTTCACTTTTAAGAAAACACGGCTGTTATCACATAGTTCGAGTGCGCCAGTGTCAGAAATGTGCACGCTCGACATAGATCGTGAGAGATTTGGAATGGCACC
The DNA here is from genome assembly GCF_000764305.2 of Hyalella azteca. Taxonomy (NCBI): domain Eukaryota; kingdom Metazoa; phylum Arthropoda; class Malacostraca; order Amphipoda; family Hyalellidae; genus Hyalella; species Hyalella azteca. The sequence continues at coordinate 66,753 of NW_025936401.1, read as the reverse complement.
ATATGTTTGACTGGAGAGAGTCTCTCTATACGGGGTGGTATTATATGAGCGTTTTAACAAAGATATAAGCGAGTGCCGGCCGGTTAGGTCGCAGCAAGAAACACGACGTGCTACATCTCGGAGCACTTATTGACTACTGTGGGGGGGCCTACTTAAGTTGCTAGACCTCATATACCTTTCTCGTTTCCGCCCACAACTAAGGTCTTGATTACGTGATCAATCACGTGCCTTTGAGACACATATGCTGTATGGCAAGGTCTCAGTGACACCGTGGACTCAATAGCTAACTAGGTCTGCTGGTAAACACATGAGGACTAGTTTACACGACCTACTCTCGGACACATGGCTTTTTTGACATGCTCCTTCTAACTTGATGTAACGACTTACCGGCCCTGGAACCCCTGCCTTAGGAGTGGCTCCTGTAGATTCACTTTTCGGTGTCGTCGATTGACGGATGATTTTCGACACGGCCGCACCAGCACCGACAATCGAATCTAACATTTGAAATCCACGAATACATCAGCAACAAGGAATTTGTTTCAATTTCAGCCATTCTAAATGACTGTATCTGTTGTCTAGAATTTTTGATTCGTCGATGAAGCCTAATTCTAGGAATTTGTTATGGAGAAATTTTTGTGTTTTTTTCTTTGATTTCAATTTCTGGTTAATCTGCGATTCCATGAAATTCTCACTATATAGAAAGAACATGAGCGTATTTTCAATAATGAACGCTTTAACTTTTACCTCATTTAAATTCTGACTAGTATTAAATTATTCATATTAGAACAATTTATTTAGACTTTCACGATCCACTAAACACCATTACGTACATAGGTTAAATAATTTGATTGAATCCAAAATTAATTGGATTCAGAAATTTAATTAACGTTATTTTATTGTACGCACTCCATTGCTCGAAGAATTCAATATAATTTATTCAAAAAATGGATGAAGTGCACAATGAAACTTATGCTACCGCGTCCACCAAACTAGTACCCTTGTACCGAACTAGTACCATAGTACCAAAGTTGTACCCTAGTACTAAGCAGTTACTCTAGTTCACAACTAGTACCCTATTACCAAACTAGCACCCTAGTACCAAACTAGTACCTTATTACCAAACTAGTACCCTAGTACCAAACTAGTACCCTAGTAACAAACTTGTACCCTAATGCTAAATTAGTACTCTATTACCAAACTAGTACCCTAGTACTAAACTAGTACCCTAGTACCAAACTAGTACCAAACTAGTACTCTAGTACCGAACTAGTACCCTAGTACCAAACTAGTACCCTAATATCAAACTAGTACCCTAGTAATAAACTAGTACCCTAGTACCAAACTAGTATACCCTAGTACCAAACTAGTACCCTAGTACCAAACTAGTACCCTAGTACCAAACTACAACCCTAGTACCAAACTAGTACCCTAGTACCAAACTACTACCCTAGTACCAAACTAGTGCCCTAGTTCCAAACTAGTACCCTAGTACTAAACTAGTACCCTAGTACCAAACTAGTGCCCTAGTACCAAAGTAGTACCCAGTGAAATTTTGAGGCAGAGTTTGAGAAGGTCGAGCCTCACTCAGGGAATGCTACAAGCAGTGGAGGAGCATGTATGGGGCAGGTATGTCCTTCAATGATCCGTATATATATTTTACTATAATGTATACTGTCAATCGGTTGCTTCCGGCCCTGGCGGTATATCTATTTTGAACCTGCTGGTGTGAGACAAGCATACCCAATCTTACTCTAAACCTGCTATAACCTGTTACGTAACTCCAATCAGCGCATACTCCTGCTCCTAATTCTAACTACATATCCGCTTCAAATATGTCATTCCACTCACCTGTAACAAATCACATTTCTTCAAAGCTGCAGACAACCTCGCCCTGATTTCTGGTAACTCCATATTTTCTGGAGGTTTCAATTTTAGACGACAAAGCATTCCCTTGCATTCATGTCGCCTATTCTCAATCACAGCGGTGGCACAGGCATCCCAGGCATAGAGGTCTCGCTCTGTCGACATTTTTTTTGCCAGCAGCGAATCTTTCCATCCTAGAAAATCAGTTTTCAGGTTGACGACTTCATCAATCAAACACAAAATATCGTCTGATACGGAATCTAAGTTATTCACGCGCCACAGTTTATTTCCGCTTGAAATACTGGTCCGTCCACTTGAAATACTGTAAGTCGTTTATCAACTCAATTTCGTGATTTTTATGCGTGCTTTTGGTGCACGTGAAGCAGACGAATTCCATGCAGTCCACGCACAGGTAATCCATCGACTGAACGTGTTTTAGGCAGGGTGCCTCTGACAGAGTGCTCGGAGGATGTGGGCGAGCCGTGTTTTCGGAAGGAATCAATGCGTAGTTGACCAAAATTTGACCAATTCGTTGGGAAAATTGTTTCCTACATTTTGGGCAACTTTTGGTTCCAGGTAGTTTTAATAAATTTGTAATGCAAGAGAAGCAAAACGTGTGGCCGCAGGTCAGGCAAAGCGGTTTGTGGTTGCCCAAGTCGAATTCCTCGTTATAAACGTTGCACTCTATCGTCGCACTTGCCATCTTGTGAAGAGTTTAAAAGTTTAATTTAATTATTATTGAGTGATGTTCAAGTAAAATTTAGGTGCACTTCATACAAACCTTCTGAGTGATAATTGTGATCCAGCATCTGTTGGTCTAATATGGTTGTTAGGTCGACATCTCTTCTTTCCTCTAAGAAAAGACCACTCGTTTTACCCGAATCAACCTAGAAGTTATAATGCTAATGCGCAAATAAAGTCTATTGGTCTATTGTAGCCTTCCTTAATCCTAAACCAGGTGAGAGACGAATACGCTTATATATACTCGTACTTTGTGTGAAATTTGTACGTTAACATTGAAACGTGGTGCTTCATGGATGTAAATCTCAAATAAACTATTGAAACTTGCACCGTCTACAAGCCAAATTTCATCTACTCCGCTCATCTACAATAACACTAATTTTATTGGAATAAAACTTTAAGAATAATCATTGAAAATGCGTGACAAAATGGTTGTATGTGATCACCGATTTTGTACATCATCAAGCATCTTCCCACCAATTCATATTTTTAATTAGTTACAGAAAAGAGGTTTCTCCCCCAGCGTTAAAGTATCCATATAAAGAGTAAATAAATATCTTAGCCATGGAGGTCACTGGCAATAAGGCGCCTATTCATGCTCGCAGTATGAGCGTTGATTCTTCTCCGTGTACATACATGAAAAATTACATGAAGAATTACGTGTTTACATTTTTAATTCCAAAAATCGATAATGGGTATAAACGATCTGAAAATATATTCTTAAACAATTTACACTGCCTGAAATTAGTGTACTTCTTTACGGATTTAAACAGGAAGAAATTTAGGTACTATCATTTATAGTAAGATTGAATTTACTGCCTTGCACGTCTGCCGTGCGTCTGACATGCAAGTATCCGATGTTACTTGTGAGGTGACGTTATCTTGAGGACCTTAACGGTAACACTCAGAAAAATCGACAGACTTTGTCCATATAGAGATGCACTTCTTGCCCTTGTGTGGGCCTTCTTGATTCAGTTTTCCCGGCAAAAGGACGTATCAGTGCTACCAGCAGAAGGTGTGTTACTTTTTGGACAAAATGACCCCTTTATATGTATGAGTGCAACAGCTCCCAATAACTGATGAAATGGTGGCTTATGAAATGAGGGTTGTAGAGAATGGCAATTAACCTCACAGCCACAAAATTAACCTCACTGTCACATTTAAGACAAAATTAAAACACGTAAATTACTAATAATGAGGATTTCGAATTAGGAATACAGAGATTTCGATCATTAAAATACCACGAATTCGACACAACTTAATATAATTCTCCATTTTCAATTTTCATTGTTTTATTAAGAAGACATTAACACAATGAAAATTTCTTTGGCAATGGAAAGAAGAATAAATTTTAATGAAAAGATAATGAAAGGATTCGGTGGTAAGGAACCGCTGCTCAAAATATATGAATTTTTTTTGTTATCATTGCGTTCTTTAGAAGCGAATGTTCGATTGACGAGTAATAAAAGCCATCGCTTTTCGTTACTGTGCTTTCCGTCTCTGCATTACTTATTAAGATGGGAATACTTGGGACAAACTCGGGTCTTGGGTCTTGACTCAACGTCTTAACACCCGACCGATACAACACAAGAAGTATCATAATAATTAACTTTCATAACTTATTATATTATAATATGTTGATCATATTATTTACTGAATTATAATATGTTGATAATAAAAATTATGATATTATTTTACGTAGGTATATTTCTTATTATATGACATTATTGAAGTAACATGAATTTAAAACATTCAATTATTGAGCACAACAAGGATAGGAGGTAACGAAAAGTGAACTGATCAATAACTTTTGGATATTTGTATACTCGATTTGACACTAGTAATTTTTTATCGCTCCGATATTGATGACACCCTTAAGTGCTTTTAAGTTATCATCGAACGCCACACATGCACATGTCTGCTACCTACAAGCACGGCAATGAACAACTGCTGCAGCGCTGTCAGGCCGCTGAGATCTAATCGTTGCAGTGAACCTCAATGCCAGTCAAGTCGCCACAGCACTTATATGTCACAGACCTTCTATAGATAAGATTCACTTCATTAAAAAGACGATGCGCAAGTATTTCAACTAGAAATGTGCATGTGTTTCCATTAAACTTACTACGGGTTAGCATGAAGCAAGAGCCACATTTCAAACGGCCCAGTCTTCAACTGTGCGCCACGTTCACCTCCGCTACCGAGATTAGACTGACAACGTGCAGCGGGTGCAGGGCTCCCAGCCAAGAATTTGAGAAAAACTTAGATAGTTACTGAAAAACACCCAGATTCTGTAAAAAAAACAGCCAACATATATCATCGAAAAACATTGTCATTTTGCTACATCGGATGGAATTATAAATGTTCGGCTGTTCCAAATTGATGTTCTCTCTTTTTGTTTGTTTAAGACGCTGTATATATCGTAAATAGCAGGTTCCATCTACAACGTCTTTCACACCGACAATGTGAGTGATGATGTTGAAGTCGACAATGGAAAATGATTTAGGAGTTGATGTCGACAAAGAATTGAAATTTTCGAAGCATATTGAAGGTAAAGTTAATCAAGCCAATCTACGACTTGGACTAATCAGACGCTCATACGAGTACATAGATGCTGCAGCGATGAAACTGTTGTTTGTCGCTGTCGGGCGTCCGAACCTAGGGTTTGGAAACGCAGTGTGGTCACCAAAACTAGAAAATTTAGTCGAGAGTGTTCAAAGACGTTTGCTTATTTTTTCCTATTAAGAGGCAAGCCTTATCAAGAAATGTTAAAGATTATGAAGCTTCCAAGTCTCTGTTATCGACGTCTGCGTAGTGACCTCATTGAAGTATGCAAGTATACCCACGGTTTGTACAAGGTCCCAGAAGGATTACTAGAATTTGAAACGAGACAAAACACCCGGGGCCACGCCTATAAATTAAAAAACTCGTTGTAGCACATCCATGCGACAACATTTCTTCTCGCTTTGAGTCACCGACATGTGGAACAGCCTCCCTGATAGCATCGTTGATGCTCCGAGTATGAACGCCTTCAAGATCAGACTGGACGAAGCTATCCAGGAGCAAATATTCAGTCCTGAAATGCATGGCCCCTTACGGACCAGGCAAAAAGTCCAGCAGCTATCTCAATCAATCGTCAGTTATGAAAAGATCGGGTTCAGAAGGCCAGATACCCTTGTGGAATCAAGTCACGAAAAGTAAAAGAATCGGCAACAGGCCGTGAGCCTATTTCTTCAGTGCCGACACTTCTATTCTAACTCTTATGTTAATTTAATGTTTCGCAAACTCTTATGTTAATTTAACAGCAGAGATAGGCACAAAAGCAATAGTTAGCTCAACGTAACGCACGACACAACTATAACTCATCAATTGTCATTAGCGAGCGCGGTACTGAGATTGAGAGCCTGAGTCTCAGACTTCAGAGAAATCTGAAACCTTTGCTTTGACTGGTAATGAACACGTTCAATACTCGATTCCTCCGTGCGCCACTATAGACTCTAAACCACTAACGACTGTCACCTAGGAAAAATATAGGTACAGTCTGACGGTTAGTCGCTACATTTGTATTGTATTGACTGCATAGTCAAATTTGTCATTGAGAATATTTCAATTATATTAATAGCTAAAATTAACTCACCTGAGGAAAAAACACAGATTTTGCCATCTAAAAGAAAAAAACACCTAGTGTCGAAAAGGTTAGATTATAGTATGTAGATCTTCTGTCAATGTTATGGCAACTAATTGGGAATGTTCAAATTTAGTTGTACTTCAATTGCATTTTAAAAATAGTTAACGCAGTCATTCAGCGACTTTGCTTAATCGGTTTTTGAGGCTTTTTCTCCAGCGAAGCCAATTCGAGCAACGCTGGCCGCCAATTAACATACAGATTATCATCAGCCACCATCCTTGCTACTCCCACCTGTGTCGTTCCTGTTGCCAACCTTTGTGCCCATCCGTTCATTGGAGTTTCGTCTTGTGGCTTTCGTACGGATGATGGAACATCACTAGCACACCAACAACTTCTAGACGACTCCTCACCTGGGCTCAGAAGAGCTTGTTCTTCTAATTTGAAGTCGTAAGTCGCTCCCCTACCCTGTGCCGTGCTTCAGTGACTGCTTCTTTAAATGCCTTAAGTTTGCTTTGCTAAGCTCCTCAAAATTAAAGATATTCATCCGGTTAAATTTTGTCTTCATTCTAAAGTAACTAATTATATCACATTCCTCATTAGTTGCCTATTTCCTAGATTTAAATGATAATTGATGTAGATGATGATTGATGTTGAAGATAATTGATGTAACTGATAATTGTTCAAACTATATGTCTGTGTTGGCTATTGGTCTGTGCCAAAACAATCGTAGAATAAAGACGTTTTCTCACTTAATATTTTAAATACTTACGAAAAAATAATCCAATTTTTACCTTTCTTAGAACAGCGGAGTTATCGTTATGCTCGTAATATTACAACCGTCTGCTATTGCCTTATTGCACAGTTAAACAGACTTAGACCTCCACTTGAAACCCTAACGTGAAGAACTAGAACTAGAAAAAAACTGAAAAACTTTTTTCACTGAAAAATATTCAAATCAGTTATCCTTATCGCTTTTTTGAGTAGTTTCATGTGTAATTTTGTCATCAAACTGTACTGATGCTGCTTGTGACTGTGCGTCCATGTTCAACCTTCACGGTTATAGCAACGAAACCGCTTTTTTCATTTAGTTGGACATTCTGGGCGCCACCGTCCGTGACAGTTGAATGAGACAGGCATGCCTATTTCATAAATTAATTTCTGCCGACAAAGAAATTCGATTAATCTTCCAATGTTGTTCATAAAAAATATATCCCTGCTTAGAATGAGTGAAGCTACTTCATTCTGCTTTTATTATTGAATAAATTGTAACAGTAAAATTCATTTCAAATAAATTTTTGCAAACTTTACAAACTTCTATAACGACGTAAGTAGACTTCCTTAGTCTTTACCTGACCTCCCATTAATTTATTCATTAATTATATAATAATTAAAGAAAGCTTTGCCGCAACCAAGAGAACTCGATGACGTCAAGCAGCTGAGCTTTGTCGGCAGGATGCAGCTCATCGGACAGTGCAACAGTCGCACAAATGCCAGAGCTCTTGCACGTGTTTTATAATCAAAATCCAAAAGCACCAATAGTAAATGCTTGTTACGTTTCCTAGCTCTATATTTGCGACTGAAGCATTGGCCGCAGCACTCATGTAAGCTTTCCTTTATAGAGGAGTTTCCAGGATGTCTCAACTGTCTCATGTGTAGAGACTGCAGCAAAGTTCGATTTTCCAGTTACATCTGTTGGACGTGAATCCCTTTTATTGGAAGATTACTGCTCTAATATACTTTGCTCCATTGGCTTTTTTATGATGAAACAAGGAAATTTTCTTTGACGGGAGACATAACTAATTTACTACATAAGTGGTTTGTTCCTTAAATGAGCGAACAGAAGATAGTACTAGCATGTAAACATGAGAAATAGTACTAGTTGATGCAAACATATTACTGTTGGAAATAATAGGCTAGGTTATACAAATGAAAGTCTTCAATTCAGTGCTTGTGCTGGATCGAGCATGACTCACATCTACGAAGTCTGGCTCGCTTTCATGTAATTAATGGCTTGAATAAGATTTGCATCTCGCAACAGGTGCCTCCTGAATGAGGTCTGATAACTTAAATGTACGCGGTCATTTTAAATTGAATCGTGATGATGTAAAATGCTCGCCTCTTCGATTTCATGCTCGGTCTTAACTAAATGATTTTAAATCCCGATTCTTTCACCGCCTATAAATTTTTCTGCGAATAAATATCATTCGCTGACGTCAAGACGCACCTGTGACGTGATGCAAATCTCTACCAATTGATTTATGCTCAGAAAAGATAATAATTCTCGCAGTACATTTCCAAATTCATATTTTGCGTATGAAGCATCTCACGGTGAATAAGGATGCTAATAAAAATGGTGCAGACAATGCTGATGACGTGAACAGCGATGATTATGAATTTGAAAATCAATTTGGACGATTATAAATAGCCTTTAAGTTTCATGATGTTTTTGCAAAAATTTTGGTGGAACTTGTTTCCCTGGCCCCGGGGGGGGGGTAAGGGATGCATCAAACACGACACGCGGTCACACGATGCCGTGACTGGTCAGGCCAGCTGTGGTCACACGATGCCGTGTGACTGGTCAGGCCAGCTGTGGTCACACGATGCCGTGACTGGTCAGGCCAGCTGTGGTCACACGATGCCGTGACTGGTCAGGCCAGCTGTGGTCACACGATGCCGTGACTGGTCAGGCCAGCTGTGGTCACACACGTCCCGACAGCTGGCCTGACTCATCATTGCTCACGTTCGTTCAAAATCATTTACTTGATCTCAGCACAAAGATTTGCATCGTACCCCAGGTGCATCTAACCTGTCGTATGAAAGCGAGTGATGAATTAGAGATGAATCGGTCCGAGGGAAAATTCAAATCATTTCGGCATTCGAGGTAATTAATGAAGCGATTACATCTAACTGAATGATTGTCCAAAGTAATTTGTCATTCATATCGCAGCTATAAAATGACGAGAGCATCTGCCTTATCAGCTGTTTTTCAAGAAGCACCTGTGAAGCGATGAAGGTATGTTCGAGTTACTCGGCTCACTGACATTGAAATAATTCAAGTTTGAGCAAAATATGCACCTTCATTACTCTAATTAACTCATTTTTCTTTAAAATTGATATAATGATCATAATGTTTGTGATAATGTTTATCATAAACGATAAATTTTGATACTATGCTCGTGCGTCTATGAGTTTTAATGTATGTGATAGTTTGGTATAACTTATAATGTCCCCGAATCCCATGACTAATTATATGTCGTATTTGCGGGGTAAATCTGATTATTTAACAGGTAATTGTGCCTTGAAACATGCAATACTGTTCCAAGTCGCATAGGGTGATGCGAGCTGAACCTATATCATTTTATCTCCGGTTCAAATATTATGGGGTCAGATCGCCCACTTCATTCCGATAGCTCAAGGGAAGTCAGCGCACCGGAAGCGATGGACATAGTTGATCCGTATGCTTTGTACATATTTGTTTCATAGTACATATTTGTTTGTACAGGCGTATTGTTTCGAAGCACTTGTAGATCTCTTATATGGAAATCGTGATATAAAATAACTTGCTAATAAAGCAGTTCGAACACGTTCTAATTGTGCTAGATGGTCAACACCGACATGATAGAGAACCGAGAACGTTCAATAACAAATTTTAATTAAGCTGGTTAAAAATTTCAACCCTGAACATATCTGTAGGAGCAACTTTTGTTGCTGCTCAAGCAGACGTGTGCCCAAAGCTGCATATTTCCATTGCTGGAGAAATCATTAGTTCGTTGTCTTGCAGAAACGTGGTCTTTACGCAGTTTTAAATCAAGGAAGCAATTCCACAACCCCAATAAAAATTAAGGGTGGCGCACCGATGATTATAGGTGGCGTAACGATGGGTGGCCACCTATATGTGGGTGGGTGGCCACCTGCTATATAGGTGGGTGGCCACCTATATAGCAGGACATGGTAAAGATTAGTAGGAAGCTCAATGCCGACGCGATCGTGTCAAGTCAACCCAACCGGTATGAACGTGTGCTTACTAGACTCGCTCGCTGCTCGATGTCTAGCCGCTCTGCCTTACAAAGATGCCGAGCCGCTGTTGACTATACGCTCGCTGCGCTTAATTGATGCCTAGCCGTTGTGCTTTACAAAGAAGCAGAGCTGCTGTCGACTACGTCAACGTGGCTTTTGAGTTTAGATAAATGGGGCATCTTGAGAATATCGTAAATATAATGGAACAAACTTGATTGATTCATACAATTTATACTTATAGATACAATAATTAGTCCCAATTGATCGCATTACTTCCAACACAGCCAGTTGGCGCGTTCGCAAAATTCACAATAAATTTACGCAATTTTTCAGGTGAACATGAAAAATTGCATTCGCCGTCATCTATGGAAAAACTGTATTTATTGCAACAAAATTTTTTCGTTGTATATCGGACAATTTATATCAGGAACAGTCTGACACATGGCCAGTGGCTTCACTTTGGCGTGACAATTTTTTGAACACCTTGCTTCTCTCCATCAGTTTTATTGGAACCTACCTAATTCACGCTAAATTTTCTTACCAGAACTTAGTCTTAAAAGCCAAGCACGCAAAACGAAGTCATGGTTTCGTCTTGATCTTGAATGACCCGCAACCCACTAACACCTTTCTACGTTGGATAAATTACAGTTGCAATTATACCCTCGTGCACTGTGCAGTTTGGGCAAACGGTTATCGGTGGCTCACAAGATATTTGTCTGCAATGTGCCATAGATGTTTCAGACGCTATAACTCATCGATGATTCATCGATGACGCCCACCTATACTCGCCACCCTTCCGATTTATTGGTGTTTTATTGTCGATTTTCGGCAGATCTGGCCACCCATTGTTACGCCACCTATAATCGACTATCGCCACCAATACTCATCGGTGCACCACCCTTAATTTTTATTTGGGCTGTAGGTGCTGAAGAGCAACCACTTTAGGAGCTGAAGATATGGTCTCCAACTCCCCTACAACCATCTCAATCCACCTTTTTATTCAACATTTTTCTGTTTTTATTTAATAATTTATTCAACCAGTCACGCAACAAGAAGAACAATGTATGTACAGTCGAAGGAAAAAGGAGAAGAAACCCGCGCAAAACCGAGGCACGGGGGTCTACTCAACCTCAAATAATGGTATGTACCAGGTAACCAGTCTGTCTGTTTTTACTCAGTCTGAAAATCAAACATAAAATTAATATGACAAACCTAAGGAATACGCTAGATCCAACCATAAATATCAATAATTATTGCAACACCTTCAACGTGATTAAGTTAATGAATAATTTTGGGCAGAATGCAGTCTAGTTATAATAACTACACTGAAATTCATACTCTTGCTTTAATTTTATACCTTGATTTCACATGTCTTTGCATCTCAGGAGAGGGGGGTTTGCAGGACCCCTAGTAGGAAAATCCTATCCTTGTGGCATCATTGAAAGGGACTTCCCTCAACAATGTCAAGGGCCAGTTTGTCATTACCGCTCATCTGCCTCCTGCATGACTCACCACTAGTCATCTTGTTTCACAATCATTTAATAAATCACTCAACCAAGATTTACATCACGCCGCAGGTTTTATCTGACCTGTTGTTTGGACGCGAGACGTGAATATGGGGGGAGGGGGCTGTCATTTCGCTATTCCAACACAGTAATGCAATGATTTCATGCATGTATATGATAGTCCTAAATAAATTATCATTAAAATCACAGCGGTATAAAAGTCCCAAGCATCTGCCATATTCGCTGCAATTCAAGAAACACCTTCGAAGTGATGCAAATATTTTCGAATTAATCGATTCATGGACATTAAAATAATTCAAATTCGAGCAAGGTGATTACCAACAAAACTTTTCAAAAACTAACGCATTGAACTTGCATATTCGTATGATGAATATGACGATTATAATTTTCTTGCTTAATACGATGAATATTGCTCAAATGCTTGTGGTGCTGATAAATTTTGATGGATGTGATGCTCCTTTGGTTTATGATGCACCTTATAATCATGGATTATGATGAAATTACACGCGGGACTAACAATGATAATGATGCCTAATAATAAGCCATTATGTACTGCCTTAAGCATGAACATTGTCAATGCACCGAGCTTACAATCAAGAAATGTTTCAAACCCCTCAGTAATTAAGAAATATATGGAAAAATTATTGGATAATTTAATTACGAAACGGTAATGTCCTCACAGCATTATATTCTAGTTCGTTTCTTATATTCAATGTAATAAATATTTACATGAATTCGCCATGTGCTAACATTTCTGCGCTGACTGCTCTACAGTCAGTCAATCATTGAGTGCAGTTGTAGAGGAACCATGGCTACCAGTGCAGTTATTATAACCCTCATGACTTGGTTTACGGGCAAACGATCGAGCGCCCTTAACGAATTTCTTCACTTCTATAAGGGAGAAGAAGAGCACTGATTTTTTCCTCATGAATGATTTGTGTATGTTAATCTGTATTTATAAATTAGTATGATACAAATACTGTAAATACATTATATACATATAATATAATAGCGGTTTCGGCGTTTATTAGGCCGTATGCCTGTCGCCGATTCTTAACATCGCAGAACATCCACAGCTTTTTGCGGTCTTGAACTCACAACTCAGGTGTGAGTTCAAATTCCGATGGATCACCGATGGAATGGAATTAAAATGAGAGTGTTGGTAGTAGAGAGGAGTCATGCTAAGGAGTCATGCTAAGCTCTAAGTAAACGGAGAGGTTCAATAATTGAATACCACATTCGCTTTATCGAATTTAATCATGTTAAAGGAACATGTCTCAATAAAGCATTACCATGCGGAACACACGTAAAACGAAATGAAAGTTGGTAGATGGTAGAAAAATTCGGGAGCGCTGCCGTGCACCAATTAGCCCTGAATCGAACGCCTTTGTTCTCTTCGGACATCCACCAATCAGCCTTGAACCACTCGGCTTTGTCCTCCTCCGGCCTTGCATAAAACCCACCGTGCACCACCAGGCCACGGCAATATGACTTTTGGGCATAGTTAAGTAACGTAATTTCATGTTCACCGCATCTGAGGTCAGGTTGCAGATAGCATAGTTCTGTTCCAAAATTTATCGTCCTTCGACGAGTGGCCGTTTGACCGAGGGCTGGTTCGACGCACGGACCAGATATGATTGTCCAGAAGTGTTGAAGGTTATGTTCCGGACGGCAGGAATCATGATGGTCCATTACATCCAGGGCAGTGGTGGTCTACGGCAGGCGATCAAAAAACTCATGCGGTAATAATGAATAAATGGCAGGTAAATGGCACAACACACGAGAGTAAATAGACCTGGGGCAGTACAATAAAAAATTACGATTTTGTAACTCCATCAGCAAATCACTAACGGCCAATTATCAACCAATCACTGACGAGAAATCAACTTATATGTGTATTTAGGCTACCATGTGTACTTAGGCATCTTCATGTACTTGAGCCATCTCGTGTACTAAGGTGGTTACTCTAATTTGAACGAGTTTTGGTAGAACGGTCCCAGAAAACCAACTAAATCGAACAAAAACTACCTAACCTGTGGCGATTGGACCTCCAAAACTGGCTGGCTATAATATTTGTTAGCCAATGCGCCAGCGTTCGCAAGTAACAACTCTTGCGGATGTTGCCGAATAAATTCAGTCAATGAACAGTTGAACACTCTAATCCTAATTATGAACTGCGGGTTAATTAACCTAGATTCATGACACACCAATTTTGACGTTTCATCTCTCTCTTGCCAAATAAGGAATGCTTGATATTCTTCAAGAACATTCGGCCTATAAGCATTTGCACGTTATCGAAATGGACCTCAACCTGTGAGTGGCTGATGTTAATTGAAATAAATTCGGAGGCTGGCTAGCGCTATGCAGAGGCCACCTAAACACCCGTCCCTGATCTAATTAGTTAGCTTGAATAATTTATTTATTAGTTGAGGAAGGTGTAAGGACGGGACGCCGGACTGAGTTTTCGCAGCTTGGACAGGAGAGAACGCGATCACTCATCCCGTGCTGCAAGGGAGAAAAATTTCATCAAAAGAAAATTAATGGTTATAAATAAAGGTAAGTTAGTAATGGTAAGAACGAATTTATTTACTTAAAGCTGCTTATAATCCGACCATCAGGCACAATGGGCTCATTTACTTGACTATGCACTGGAATTCGCGCTGTAAATTCTTGATTGCATTGAAATATTCATACATGAACATCTATTCATTCATATATGCCGAGCTCAATAAATACAGTTCAGAAATTTCTAAATTTATTGGTTATAAATTATCATCGTAGTAAAAGTTCATACGTAGCATTTGCATCGCTCCGACTCTTCAATTACTAAAATTGAGAAACACGCCTAGCGTTTGTTTAATACATTATAACTGGTTTAATACATTACATAACTTTCATATAATATATTCAAGGTATTTACGGGGAGCGTCTGGGGTAAAATTTATCTCGGTTATTTACGGACGGATCACTCTGAAACTTGGTTTACATATGTAAAACAGAATTCTAAGACATTTTTGTTCGTATAAATTTTTCGAAAAAAAATAAACAAAATGTGAAATTCTTAGAAAACGGCCAAAAAAGTGGGTACCTTAGAAATCTATCTCCTCCTAGGATTTTCAAGCTACAACATGAAAACACATATCATTCGATGCGTAAAGACCATATTTATAATTAGCTGTACGCGTTTTTTGAATTTCTCATTTTTGTGGGTGTGGGGGTATTTTTTGTAAATTTTTCGGAAATTTTCCGATTTTACCCCCCCCACACCCCCCTTTATGCAAAATAAAATCCTAACTATAACGAAATTTGAAAACCGCAACCAGAAATTTTAGATCTTTTCTTTGCGAATCGATTGGTATATGTCTCATTGATGTAGCTTCAAAACTGTAGGAGGAGGTAGGTTTGGCGTGAGAGAGGTTTTCATGTTTTCAAATTGTTCAGTAGAGGCGGAAAACCTTGGCGCGCTATGTAAAGGCATGTAACGTAGCTTAGATACCGAAAGTAAGCGTTAGCTCACTTCAAAGTCAGTCAGCAGTGCAGAGGACAACTTTATCAACACCTCTCCGCATGATATCTGTCGGGTAACTGAACTGTAGGTCCAGCGACAGCACATTTATAGAGCTTAGCCGTAATTATCTCCATAGGATTTTGTGAAGGGACTCCACCACACTCCCCCCTTTCGGGATCTGTCGTGAACGCATAAATCAACGTCCAGAGATGGTTCTAAAACCGTTCGATGCGGCATAGAGTAAGCTTTAAGATGAGCATAAAAACTGGAAAAGCCAAAAATTTCGACTTTTACCCCAGATCGACGCTCCCCTTAAAGTAAAGCATTGCCAATCCTTATGTTCTTTGCTTGTTTTTAGTACGTCAAGAAACTGTTCCTATGACCAAATCTGTCAGAGATAGAATTATAAACTATTAAAGATACATGTTTTCTTCCAGGTCGTATGTCGACAAGGCACGAGGTATGTCAAGTCGAAACTTACATCGAGGTATAAAAATGTCCAGTCATCATTTGTACGAGTTCACACACGATGCTTCAACGACTTCGAATGGAAATCTCTTCATGACTGCAACATCTGCGAAAAATATCTGAGGCAACATCTATCCTAAAGATGAGGTCCCGTTTCAATTTCTAGCTATTCTTTTGGATTATACATAGTCGTTATTATACTGTTTTCCTGTGTATATATGTAAAGGTGGTTCATACGAATGACTGCGGCCAGTGCTATTTCAAAATAATCTATTTCCTGCGCCCCACTCAATCACCAAGCCCTTATTGCCAGATTCAGGAAGGGTCGCAGAGTTTGTGTAGTCGCTCATTACCCAGTCAAAACTTTAAGTCCCGATCGGGGATGTTATAGGCTTAATTAAACCGGACGCAGCAGTGAAACTATAACCGGCCATCTATCCCTAAAACTGCGCTGCGCCGGGGCTAATATAGAGACAAATTCTAACAGCTCGGCAAGGACGGAACGCTGCGCTTTTGTAGCGATGGCATAGGGACCTCGCGGCAGCGTTCTGAGCAGAGTAGCCATGCAGGCCGTGCACCACAAAGGGGGTTTTGAGAGAGGGAAACAGGGGAATTAGAATGAACTCCAACCTCTATCTAGTTTATTCGAATAATACGATATTTTGGGTTCATTTCTCGCGACAGTTATGATATTTATACCACGTCATTATTTTAATACTTTGAGTAATGTAAGAATTTTATTTATCTTTCCAGTTATGACACGCAAACAGGATCGTTTACGCTCATTCACGCTTTACTTAAGCGAGAAATCAATCAGTTTATAATGAGAAAATTTACTAACGTGGATGCACGGAAAACTTTAAAAAAAACATGGATGTAATGGCAAAAATAACATGCAAATTCAACAGATTTTCACTGAAAATGTGTAGGAGACCAGCTTTATTATCAGTTCATAAAATTGACGAAATTTTCCTGCGTTTTGGAGCTAGGCTCCGAAACGTCTTCATTGAAGATATGTTGAATTTAATTGACATTTAACGCGCTTTCAAATTCGTGGTGAACTTGCGATTTAAACAGGCTAATGATTTAAGTACGGTGGTAATTTCCCTATCAATCATTTGGATGACATGAATCTAATGCAAAAATAAAATGAATTACGATGAAAATTTAGCTCTGTTATTCTCTTACATCCAACTGACGGTATCATACGAGTGGCAACTCAGTTCATTTATCTGAAATTAGTGCATGTGAATATTGTCTACTATCCAATAATCGCTCCGACTTTTCCAGAGCCCCAGAGCAGCGTTGGGCTGATTTGAGCGGGCGGTGTTCATTGAGTGCTGCGTGTCGGCAGGACAGAGCACACCTGGGCAGGGACTCAGAGAATAATTATCGCTTTTACGCGGCTGGCGATATCATCTCTGATGCGGTTATTTCTGCTCTTTCGCGTCTCTACGGCGGCCCTATAGCCGGCGTCAGCCAGCTGTATTCCCTGCTCTAAATTTTAACTTGGTATTATTTTCCAATGCCTACGAATGAAATTTTCAAAGTGTGAGGCGCTTCAGCCTCGCCAGGCAAACCGTTCCAACTGTTGACTACTCTCAGACTGAAACAGTGTTGCCTTACGTTATGATAAGACGCTGGTCCCTTCAGATTGAAAACGTGTCCTATTGCAATAATATTTATTCATCGAGGATGAATGCTGTCTGAGTTGACCTTTTGTAGCTCATGGATGAAGTTAATAAATTACAGTATATGAGGTCGATTTATAATCTTCGGTATATCAGGCTTGGCAGTCTCGACGCACAAAAAAAAGTTGAAGCGTGTGTCTCTCCATACAACAATAGGAGTATTATCTTTCTTGTTGGAAGCTAGGGGTGCTCCTCTTTCAACTCTATAGGGGTGTAACCCCTGCAACTCGATAGGGGTCCCAGTTAAAATTTAGGGCAGGGAATAGAGCAGGCCGTCGCCGGCTGCAGAGCCGGCGTAGAGACTGTCTCTTATACACATCTAGATGTGTATAAGAGACAGGGGTTATACAGATCCGGTAGCCTCTATTAAATTACTTGTTAAAGTTTATTCAAATAAGATGTTCGTTGCACATTTCGTAATGACTTTTCGCTAGGTGTTCTAATTGTTCATTAGAATTATCCGTTAACTGTTCAATTATATACAGGGTGTCCCAAAAAAACGATACCAACTTTGAATGGCTGTAACTCGAAAAGTAATAGAGCTGTCTCTTATACACATCTAGATGTGTATAAGAGACAGTGACACGTCTTGGCAGCCTAAATGATTGAAGTCAGTAAGGACAACATTCTGGAAACAATTATTTTTCAGGCATACTTTATGAAACACNAAATCGTTGGCGAAAACAATAAATTTTGTTTATGGTTTGACATATGAATCAAGGGAGTTGAATGCATCCCATGAAAGATTTGTTTGCTGTTTAACTCTTCATACACAAACCAGTAGCAAAAACGACTACTGTGTAAAAAATTTCTCATGAAATATAATAAATATCTACTCATCGTGATCATGATCTCGTGATTTTTATATTTAGTTGACACGCATTAGTGCATGTTATATGATTGTGATAGTCATGAATACCCGTTCGTAGGTGCTAACAATATGCTAATGGAATCATCCAAATATACTAGTCTTCATTTCATATTCAGTCTTTTCATATCGTAAATTTCAATTTTCATCAATTAACAAAGTTCACATATTTTCGTTTCTTGAAATTTATACTCAAATTATAACGATAGAAACGAAGATTTAATTTGTAACAATTGTAACGTAGTGAAAAATTTCATTTTCGACTCGTTTGACAGTACATTTCAGTTTCAAACTTCCACTAAATCACATTCATAATCTAGAAATGTTAATCCTTACATCTTATCCAACATATGTATGTCAATTAGTTTAATGCGTGCGTTTGAGGCATCAAAATATTCCACGGATAATCCCCAAATGAGAAAATTAATCATGTCCACTTGGCTCTGTACCTTGATAGGACATCTCCAGAACTTGGCAGTTCTTGCCGCTGGTGCCAGGCGGGCAGAGGCAGGCGCAGGCGGGACCCATGTAGCCGTGGTTCAGGCAAGGGTCTTTCTTGAGCTTGCATGTCTTCAGGTTGGTCTCTGCGGTAATAGGAGATATTCTAAATGGAGGTAAGTGGGTATATAAAAGAGGTATTAGAGGTATATTCTCATTAACACAGTATATAATAACTTTCACGTTGGAAAAAATATGACGAGACACGTTGTGATACGTTTATTTCCGTAGACATAAAAATTAAATTAAGAATTTCATTCAGGAACATGATTTGCATTTCTTTTAAGAACTCTAGTCCTTTTGAAGCGTGAATTAGAGACAAATTGGAACATTTAAAATGACGTAGCATTCGAATATCGATTCTAGCCAATTCGTAAGCTTAAAAATCTCTATTTATCCAAATCCCTCCAATAGGAAAACAACATTTTATATATAGAGCTATAGCTCGAGTTGTGAAGGCAGTTGTCGTCGCTGACGATGTCGGACGAGTTTCATATCATATATCATATCATGAATAAGACGATGCAACCGCTGTACATATGACGTGACCACATACAGCGGCGTAGCCGACTTCTGCCGGTCTCGCCTTCTTCTTTACTTGTGTTGGTGAAGTCGGCTTAGCCGGTCACGGTTCGGCTCGCTTCCTTATATTTAGAAGCCTTGGTTTAAGTGAATCTATTTGACTATATGAAGCTCTGAAATTTAAACTTTAGTTATTTAATTTGCATCCAACTAGATATTTGATGGAAGCAGCACGATACAATTTGATCATGTGTCTGGTCGTGACGATTCATGAGGTCTTTCATTTACAGCCAAACAGCAACCTGTTCACGTATTTCTGTTCAAATATTTTCAATTACCCTTACTCAAGCTTTATGTTCACATCTGAGCAACGGATTTGGCGGTATTGTACTTTGGTTGACGTCCTGTCGTCCGACGTCTGTCGTCCTGTCGTCGGACGTCTGTCGTCCCGCCACACGACGACTGGAGTCTACTAGTCTACTACAAGCGTGAGACCCAGCGTTGCCAGATGGTATATTTCTATACCAGATTTCACAAATCTGGTATTTTCAGAAGGTGTCTGGTATGAACATTTTAGATCTGGTATATTTGCCTAAATCTGGTATTTTTCTGGTATTTTCTGACTTACTGCAAATTTACTGCATTAAGTTCCACCTCTGAAGTTTGAATTCCCTCCATGGATCATATAGATTACCATCAGAGCGGCGCGACTTGAGGTTTCCCGCCATTTTTGGAACCGCAAGTTTACCGCTTGATAAAATAACCCCAATTTAAATTTTAACATTTAACAAAAGTGCTTAGTGCTATATGAGAATGAGAGTGATGATCCTCGATTGGTTACTGATCAGTGATGAACTGATGATATGACCTAGGACGAGTGAGGTTGTCGAACCGATCTCTGCGACGCAAGCTCCACCATTTTTGTTTGGTGGTTTTGAATTCTTGGGTGCCACTTATTGGAGTGCCACTTGAATTCTGGGGTACCATTCAATATTTCACTGATCTTGACAATTATCATCCATTCATGGAACTGGCTGCCTACTGCATCGCTTGTCTACTTTGACCTGTCTCCAAAGCATTCGTGGTGCAAGTGTTTTCACACGTCACCTATGTGAAAAACAAGCAACGAAATAAAATTTCAACTAAGGTACTGGAGTCCGTTATTCGGACCAAAAGCTCTCTGCTCAACCGCAACAAGTGATCACACCCGAAATGTTAGATTAATGCAATATGCAAGCATGTACGAAAATAAGCAAAATGAAGATGGCCTGTTTCCGTGGCTTGCTCATGTTGAGCGAAGAGGAAAAAGTGCCACAATGACACTGATAAAAAAGGAATAAGTGTCAATGTAATCAAACACAGGAAAAGAAAAGTGTCAAAATGTTCCAAACAGAGGGGGAAAAATATAACGTGTTCAATTTGGCTAATTGTCGTCAAACCAGATAACTGCACAGTACATAGGATAATTTTTTTTTAAAACCAACGTTTCTGACGAATAGTTTTATTAAATTTTGAAGTATTAGTCTGTTTTTGAACGATAGAATTTCTGGTATACTTCTGGTATTTTGAGCTACGCAATCTGGTATTCTCGCCAAGAAAAAACCTGGCAACACTGCTGAGACCTGCTCTGGGACTTGCGTGCGCCCATGGTCGAGGCATGCTGCTGTCCTACTAATCATAAAAGAACCTTACATCCGCAAAAAACTTACCATAACCATATAACTATAACTGTATAAACTATAACGATAACTATAAAAACTATAACGATTACTGTATAAACTGAAGCTAAATTTAACACCGTAACTAACTTAATCCTCTGTCTAGGACTTATCACTATAACTATAACTATTGGTGTTTCCACAGCCTTGGACCCGTATGCTGGTGGACGAGGCAAGAGCTCCTTCCAGGCTGCCGAAACCTAAACCTATTGTAGGTTGAAGCCCTAAATCATTGTGCCAGTCATTTGAATAAATATAGAGTTCAAACCCCATATTCCATACTTTTCCCGTCGTCGGTTTTGTTACATCGTATCATATCATAATGATGTCGGCGTTGAATAATAGGCCTGATGTGGCCTGTCGCCGATTCTTGTATTTTTCGTGACTTGTTCATAGGAGATATCTAAAAACAGGTCCTTTGACCAGATTTTTTTCACACCTAACGATAGTTTGAAATAGCTACTATACTTCCATCAGGTTCTATATGGTGCTAGGCATTTTCATGTCTGCCATCAAGGAGGCTGTTCCACATGTAGGTGACTCGGAGCGGGAAGAAATGTTGTTGTAGAGCAGTTTTTTAGTTTATGGTCGTGGTTTCTG
This sequence comes from Hyalella azteca, assembly GCF_000764305.2. Taxonomy (NCBI): domain Eukaryota; kingdom Metazoa; phylum Arthropoda; class Malacostraca; order Amphipoda; family Hyalellidae; genus Hyalella; species Hyalella azteca. The sequence goes on along the minus strand of NW_025936401.1, from coordinate 45,108 downwards.
GAGTTGGTTCTGGTTTCAAATTATAGTCATCCTTCCGGGACCTTAAATAAACCATTGGTACACTTGTATACTTCAATTAGGTCACCACGCAGACCTTTATAACGAGGCTTGGAAGCTTAATATTCTTCAATCTTCCTTTATGTGACTTGCCATCCAAGCCTGGAATTATCCTTGTAACACGTCTATGATTACTCTAGTAGATTTTTGTCCTTTACAAGTTTCGGTGATCACACGGCATTTCCAAACTCTAGGTTCGGGCGCACGACAGCGACAAACAACAGCTTCTTTGCTGCCTACTAATCTAGATAATCAGGAATTGGGATGCGTTTGTTCCAATTTTCTCCTTCTGTTCAAAAGTGTTCATCTGCATTTTGGCGATAATTCGTGTTGCGCTTATTGAGACAAGTTGTTTTTAGAGCTAGTGTTCAGCCATGAGTTTGTTTCTAAGTGGAATGTGGCTAATCAAAGGCTTTTAGTTAGGTGTTAAACTTTAACAGAATCTATTAATAAGAAGATTTTAGTCTTGAATCGGTCAAACATTTAAGCATTTATTTGTACGCTTGAATGCACTTGTAGAGTTTCCTTGCTGTTCAATAACTTGAAGATCGCTGTTCTGCCTACGTGCTCTGATTTTACAGCATGATTTTCTGAGAAATCTTCNCAAGCAAGTGAGACAATGAAGAGTGTGAGAAGCAAGTGAAACAATGAAGAGTGCGACAAGCAAGTGAGACAATGATGATGATCCTGTTCATGGTCTCACCTACACACTTGTAGATCCTGTTCATGGTCTTGGTGTTCATGAACGACGGCATCACTTCAGTCGGCCGCAGGTCTGAGCCCATGGCGGTCTGGTAGAGCGGGTTGAGGGAGACAACAACAAGCTTTCCCTCCGTGCCCTGTTGGAGTGCCGTAGTCGTAGTGTACAGCAGGCCATTATACTTAGCGGCATGTGGTTGCAGTGAGCGGTAAGAATCTAAACTAAACGGTATGTCGTTGCAGTGAGCGGTAAACCGCACTATACTGAGCGGAATGTTGTAGTGAGCGGTAAGTCGCGCTATACTGAGCAGTATGTCGTTGTAGTGAGCGGTAAGTAGCTTAACCGAGCGAAATGTCGTTTTAGTGAACGGTAAGTCGCGCTATACTGAGCGGAATGTTGTTGTAGTGAGCGGTATGTCACTATACTGAAAGGAATGCCATTGTGAACAGCAAGTCGCTATTTTGAATGGCAAGTCGTTCTAGTGAGCGGTGAGTTGCTAATTCTATGACATTTTTGCCCTTCTATGAGTCGCCCTTACGGAATTTGGCCTGGCAAAAGGGTGAGTCAATGCTATGTGTTGAAAAAGTGTCATTATATTGAAAATTTGACCTATTGTAATTTTTCTGCAACATTGGATATTTTGCACATGAATGTTTTTCTCCTCTATTTATTAGATTATTTTCCTATTTATTGTGTTTATATCCAGGTACCTGCATGCCTATCTCTAAAAGCTTCTATTAAAAATTAAAATTACTCGTATGTTTAACATGTCTGAGGAAAATCTTGCACTCACTGTAACCGCTGAATCCCAGCCAAATTTGGTTACATATCATTTCATCAATGGTCTTCACGTTCACTGACCTTAGTGTGTAATTCATACAAGCAGCCATGCTTTGCAGTCGCGGAAGGGAACAGTGAATATTTTCAAATGAACTTTTACTTCATCAACAACCAGGTTACAAGTTACGATTGGCTACAATTGACGTGACTACTATAAGTGACTTCTATTAACATGACTACAATTAAAGTGACTACCCTTAACATGGCTACAATGGACGGTTGAAATTATTTTACATTGGTCTGAAATGTATAAATTCATAATTAACATGTGATATTAACAGGAATAAATGCATCTAACGATTAACTTGACGATGACCGTCTGAACGCCACACCTTACCGGCTGGCGTCGAAACAAAGAATCGCGCCTACAAGTAGCGCAGTTGGTACTAATCAACTACTAAAGAAATGCTACGCGCTATGCGATGAAGCTGCGGCTACACTCACCCCTTCGGAGGCGATCATGATGGAGTTGTAGTCAAACGGCACGTCGAAGTTGTTGGTAGCAATGATACCGTAATAGAGATCATACAACGCAGCAGAATCGACGTTCTCACGGTGCACGTGCACGTATTTGTCCCTGGACAAATGTCGTGATAGGAATGATCAGAATCATGGATAAAGTATTTACATGTGAACGCGCTTATTTCGACGGTTATAATACGTATAAATGACCAGCATCATATTTACCGATATGTAAATGTGAACAAAAATATTTCGACAGTTATGACAGCAGTGATCAGTATCATATTTACCGATATGTAAATGTGTACAAAAATATTTCGACAGTTATGATAGAAGTAGTCGGTATCATAAATAAATAAAATACTTAAAAAAACTTAAAAAAACACGTTTTTCTTGTAGACTAAAAAGTAGAAAATAAATTATGGCTCGCCCCAAAAAACGTGTGTCGGGCAGATTTATGATTAAAGCGAAAAGCACACAACACACGAATTTTGNATAAGAGACCCAGCCTATACTAATAGTACTATATACGTATAAATATACACTTTGCTCAATTAAGCTAATTTAGGTCTCTAATTGCTAGTTTTTATGATTGTATCTGAAATTGTTAGGCGAAAATAGCCTGCATGCCGAATTTCAGACCTCTAGAGCAATCAGAAGTGGGCTAATTTTCGTTGTCAATGTTAACAACAAACAAACAAACAAACAAACGCGAAATTGAGTAAAGAAAAACGTGTTAAAAATAGCACATTAAAACTTCTAAAATTTCACATTTAAATATTTTCAAGTGCTTAAGTGTTTTCAGATATTCTGGATCATAAAGTATCGGTCCGATCGAGAAGTGTTCAATAAATTATAAATATATTTCCACTTGTCCAATTAAGAAATTTCTGATTTACTAGAGAGTCTGTCTAGCTTAGAGTCGGTGCTATAGCCAGCTCATCGTGTGATAAAACAAATTTTTGGTCAAAGGTTTAATAAAATCGTTTAAAAGGTCATCGCGTAATGCTTGACTAAGGGCTTGTGCACATACTACTGGAATTACACCTAAACATATATACACCTAACAACATACACCTAAATATTTCGGGTAAATTGTTTTGTATGTATATATAATTCACTTATCCAAATGGTATCGAGCTAGTGTGTGTTTAGTGTATTGCTCAGCTGGACTCAATCATATTTGAAACAAATTCAATCGGATAGTCCATTTGATATTAGTTTAAATGAAGTCTGTTGAAAATACGACTTAATAATAATGAATGAAAGGAATTGAACGAGTGGATTGTTTCGAATAAATAGATTCAATTCTCATAAATTGTGTAGAGCATTATAACCAGCCCAGATAATATAATTTGTCACCTCAGATTAAAATAATCTACTGTAAAAGGAAAGTTTATATCAATGTATGAGTTCGATGAAACACAACTTGCTCCCGTTTCAGATACTTTCGAAAGAAGTGAGCACACGCACAAACCTGTCGCTGCGGCTGGTTTCGTGAGCGAAGCCCATTACGTGCGCAAGTTCGTGGATGAAGCCTTTATCCTGCGAAATATAAGCGATATTTATATCCTAATTCAGCTATTAATGTAGATAAGAAGGTATTTTGGTTGACAAGCTTACGCAATATTGACTCAATATTTAATGACTAGCTTACTCAATGAAAATATATTGACAAGCTTACTCAATGAAAATATATAGAGGAGCTTACTCAATATTTGAAGACTTTTTAGTTCATTATTCGTTACAAAGGAAAATCACCAAGCAAAAAAACATTTATTCCCGCTCGAAGAAATTCGGACGAACATAGTCATGAACAGAACATAATCCTGCTTCACGCTGCATATATACGTACAGTGCATGCATCCTCTATCTTCAACACCGATGGATAATCAGGGTTGATGCCCACGTTGGCGGTGCATTCTTTGGCATTCTTTATTTGCAGGTAACCGCCTTCCTTCACCTCAGTGGCCGCCATCTCGCGGAACCTGATGCAGGTGTCCTTCTCCCATTTCCTCATCGCTCGCTCCATCATCAACTTGTTCACCCCGACTATTGGAAGAAAAATTCGTTATTGGATTAACCACAAGATGAATAATTATTGTCGAATTGACTGGTATTAGGATGAATAGTCTGATCTATTTTTCATTCATCATGTGTAAGTATTCATGGAATTGCGGTAGTTATAGTGTTCAATACAATTGGAAATCCTGCTGAAAAAGTCTGAAGAATTATTAGAGGTGTGTGATTTTTCGGGTAATCGCATGAACCCCAATCTTTTATTGCCAATAAAGTCATTTTGCATTCACTCAGTATTGTCAAGCAACTCATTATATCAGTTGTGATCTGAATATCAACCTCCTGAATATATTCTGAATATCTTACCTCCCAACTGGTAGGGAACCACAACCATTCCGTCTGCCCCGATCGGCCACATGGTTTCATCGGGGTACATGTTCCTGAAGAGATGATGCTTCCGATGATATTCTAGAGGGGAATATTCCACCCCATCCACCACGACGCTCACCAGACTTCCACGAGGCACTCCATAGTTTGCGGGCACCTGCGGTCGGAGATAGCAAAACAATTTCATTTTGAGTTTATGGTGGCATAGTAGTGAATATCACCAAGATTGGGTGAACGAGTTGGATGTTTGAAATCTTTGAATAGTTCATAAAATTCTGGTTGAAATCTGCAAGGTGGTCGAATGGCTAAGAATTGGCAACAGATCAGTCTGGCCTAATCAACGCAGGCACCACAATATTATGCGATTATAATGACAATTTCGCTATGGCAACATGTTCCTCCTGCCAGTTACATATCAGCAACATACTGATAACATGTTCCTAGCAAATAATATGCCAACACTATGTATACATGTCTGTTGCAATTAACATGTTATAAAATGATTGTACTGACAATGACACGCCAGTGAAATGCTTCAACAATGTCAGTACAGTCAGCAACATCGGGGCACGCGCAAGCTTTATACAACATGGCAGAAACGGGAGCGCAACCATTGGCCACTACTTAAATGAGCCATGGAGCCATCGCTCAACCTAAACATACACGGCCACGCTTAGCCTCCGAGCTAAAATACCATTTAACACGGCAGAAAAACAACAAGCAAGACCATTTCCGACACGTTTAAAGCCATCGCGTCATATGGCGGCCGTCACTGTTGCAGTTAGTATTGTCATCTTGGAGGCTTCATTCCAGAATGACGAAACCTCCACGCTTACCACACCTCTCCTCTTCATTTTGTGGCAGCAAATAAGATTAGGTTAATTCCGGAAAGGTTTATTAGTGTGGAGAGTCGGCGGTGGTAATTGTGGAGGTAGCCTCCATGTTGACTATACCCAGTCTAAATTTTCACCCTAATTTGGGAGGCCCCGGAGGTGATAGAGTCGGCTTAATGATGAATCAACTTTGAATCGGCCACCAAGGATATTTTGGTTCGCAGCCTTCGGCTACAAATTTAGTTCTTAAACAAGCCTTGTAGCAATTGCTCTGTATCAAAATGCTCGGTTAAACTCAGAGCTGCGAAATCACAAACCAACGCTAGAAACATTACGAGCCATACACGTTCCGCGCCGGCTTTATGGCAAAGTCGCAGCGTGCCTGCAGCCACTGCTGCAGCCAGTATAGTCTCCACAGTATCTAAACCCCAACATGCGCCTACCTCCGCACTTACCCCGCCTCTCCACTTTTCTGCCGCCAATAACCGGCTAGGTTAAGTAGTATTAGTAGTATAACCATACCCATAACCAACTAATATAACCATATCAATATGGTTATATTTGTTGCAACCCGATTCTACACATAGAATATGGGCCTCCGATAAACTTTGCCATGATCTTTAAACTAAGCGAGTAGTACTAGGCTGCCTATATATCGCTTATATAGGTCCAAATGCCACCTCCCTTTCCCCCAGATTAAGAAGGAAAGGGAGGGGGAAATTTTTTATACACATTTCAGATTCGGCCTTGTCAGTCCCAATTAGACATCAGGTACCAGATACGCCCGCCTCGCACCCGCTCCCAGGTCGCCAGGGAATAGACTGGATTCCAATAAGAGGCTAATTTAGTTCGGCCAAATTTAACGAAACGATAACAAAGAAATTAAAGCTCAACGCGTCATTAATTCAGAAGCTAACACCCACCCCGAACCCGAATTCCGAGATGGGTACTGACTAGAGCGTCTGCTGCGGACTTACGGCGACTGCGACTCTAAACATTTAACTTCATAGGCTACTGTAGTCAGTAGCATGCTTGAGCACGGAAAAGAATGTGAAATTGATGTTGATATTTAGCAGTGTTGTCACTAACATGCATCAGCAGATATATGAGTATACTGACAATGATGATAATTAAGAATTCTTATAATAATTCTCACGAAGCGTGATGATAGGCTACTGCCAACGTAATTCCAGCAAGATGTTTATACTCGTACTGCTAATGAAATGGCATGATTATACTACCACAAACATTCATACAACATTATTACACTAGCAAAACCATGTCAGCAAAATGATTATACTGCCAGTAACACGCAAGCAGACCAGCTACAAGATTAGCCATTCAATAACAAAATTAAGGGTCCAACTTTCATCTTCTTCAAATTAGTTGACTATTTCGTTGCCTACCAGATGCTGCGTCTGGCAACTTAAAATCTCCAACGTCAAAATGACATTCTGTCAATTCACTCCCTCACTCAACACGGTCAATAAGTAAGTCTCCCTCTCAACACAGTCAATTTAGTCGCCCGCTCCACACAGTCAATTTAGTCTCCCGCTCAACACAGTCAATTTAGTCGCCCGCTCCACACAGTCAATTTAGTCTCCCGCTCCACACAGCCAATTTAGTCTCCCGCTCAACACAGTCAATTTAGTCTCCCGCTCAACACAGTCAATTTAGTCACCCGTTCAACACAGTCAATTTAGTCTCCCGCTCCACACAGCCAATTTAGTCTCCCGCTCAACACAGTCAATTTAGTCTACCGCTCAACACAGTCAATTTAGTCTCCCGCTCAATACAGTCAATTTAGTCTCCCGCTCCACACAGCCAATTTAGTCTCCCGCTCAACACAGTCAATTTAGTCACCCGTTCAACACAGTCAATTTAGTCAACCGTTCAACACAGTCAATTTAGTCGCCCGCTCATCACAGTCAATTTAGTCACCCGCTCCGCACAGTCAATTTAGTCGCCCGCTCATTTCAGTCATCCGCTCAAAAATACTTTACACTCAAATCAGTCTTCCACTCAAATCAGTCTTCCACTCAAATCAGTCTTCCACTCAAATCAGTCATACACTCAAATCAGTCGTACACTCAAATCAGTCTTACACTCAAATCAGTTTTACAATCAAATCAGTCTTACACTCAAATCAGTTTTACAATCAAACATGGAAATCAAAGATTTAACCATTAATCATTTTGCAAACTAATCACCAAGTTAGTGATGGGATAATCATAACATACATGTACTAAATATCGAAGATATCGAGTTTTCCATCATCCGAGGCAACGAGTTTGCACATATACATCGGTCAAACATTTACATACACTGTATATTCATAGAATATTATAACATAATAATATAGAATATTATTATATTATTATTATATTAAAAAAATTATAACACAACAATGAAATACTCACAGCGATAACACAAGAAGCGATTACCATCAAGGCCAGGTTCAGGACAACAATATTCACTGAACAACTCATTTCTGTTCTCTTTACTCTACTTATTTCGTCTAGTATTAAATATTTTAGCAATTCTGAACACAAGAAATACAACCACTGCACGTACTTCACCTGTTCAGTGAAGCACTAGAGTGCTGCGCGCGGAGCAGCTTCTTTTAAGGGGAAACTTTGTGCCGCACAGAAAAGGTGTTCAAGTTTGTACAAGTTGGGGCACATGTACACTGCAAACTTTGCAGGCGCACTCCGATACATGAGTGGGTCATATTGTCCAAATATTGACTCACATTCGTACCAGCTGGGTCAGGATAACCCAAACAAGTGCAAGAAGCGCTTCGCATTTTGTAAGAAATTTCACGTATTTCTCTGAGTGAGATATGAGCTCTTTGTTCCGTGATGTTTGTAGCGTGCAAATAACGTGGCGTGGGCGGATGGCAAGTCTGCTAAATTCATCCGTGACATTCATGTACATTATTCATCATTAACATGTATGTAAATTATTCGTCAGTGACATTCATGTACATTCATCCATGATGTTGGCTTAATGGAAGAAACATATGGGAGACTTTTATGGGAGATCATCTGAATTATCCGTTACATAGTACACCATAATCGCTCGAGCAGCTAACTGATTTTGACTATAATTGTCACTGTAAGCTGTGATCGAACACACAACTCACTGCTTCAAACCTGGTACTCTGAACTATTACCACTTGGCCACCCTTCCGAGTGGTTAAAGAATACAATGTAATAAAAATTGTTTTCTCTTCCTCAAAATAATCGTTATACGTATTTGTTTAAGCCTCTTATATCGATCTATTAATAAAAGCAACGAATTTGAATACCATGGTCTATAGATATGATTTTTTCAAATGATATCGCAGAGTAACTTTGTAAATAGTATTTTAGTATAGTGATGCATATGAATAATTTAGCTTGGTATGTATTTATCAAAGGAATTTGTACACGGGCGCAATTCTGAGTCTGGGACCCAGTTCTAAGACTGCATGGGTTCAATTCTGAGTCTGGGTCCCAATTCTGGGCGTGGGCCTCAACAACACCTACGATGAAAGCCAACAGTTGATCTATTTTTGTGCTCCGTCAATACTTCGATGAGTTCAGCTGTGCCGAGTTAAACATTCGCTGCAAAAAACACAAACGAAATCAAATGAAAAACGAGTTCTTCCAATTCTTTGTTAAATTCCTTCAATACATCGGTCACACTTTTAAGCCATGTATTGTCCGATACGAATTTCAAGAAATGGGTTCGACACAGCTGCGTATATCATCAAACATTTGCGAAAAACATACGAGAAATCATGTGACAATAAACTGGCACCTCCAGTTCTTTGTTAGATTACTTGTATACGCTGGTAAAACAGACGTCTCGGACAATTTTACGGCCGGACTCGCGGCCGGACTCGCTGCCGGACTCGCTGCCGGACTCCCTGCCGGACTCGCGGCCGGTCTACAAAATTCAATGATGAAGGAATATCTCCCAAACCAATGAGCGCAGCTCTATGGAACTTGGTACACTTATTCATTAGGACCTAACGGTGATGTTAAGCTTATGAAAACCTTTTTAATGTCGCCTTAATTCGTGATTAATATGCGATACGGGGCGAAATTCGCAGTGATCAAGGAATTTCTTCCAAACTACTGAACAGATTTGGATGAAATTTCGAATATACATTCCTAACTGCCAAACGGTTATGTTTAGCCCGCGAAATTTTTTCTATTTCGCCTCCTTTCGCGTTTTTTCCATTTCACCTTCTTTCGTGATTCAAACAGCAATACTTGCTTAAATTCGAAGTGCTCAAGAAATTTATTATAAACTACCGAACAGATTTGATCGAAACTTTGCATATGCGAATACCGTAGCTCACAAACGGTGATGTTTAGCTCGTGACAATTTTTTCTATATTGCCTTTGTTCGCTAGTTATACGGATATACAGAGAAACGACCGGCATTTCTGAGGCCGATTTTCAAACTTGCATTGACCAAGAGCCATTTATGTATAGCCGTATAACTCGCAAACGAAGGCCAAAACGAAAAAAAATGCTACGACCTAAACATCACCGTTGGGAGTTCAGGTATTTATATGCAAAGTTTCGTTCAAATCTGTTTAGTAGTTTCGAATACATTTCTTGTTCACTTCGAATTTCGACCCGTATCGCCATATAACTCACGAATGCAGGCGAAATTCGAAAAATTTTCACGAGCTAAACGTCACCGTTAGGTCCTGATAAATACGTGTACCAAGTTTCATCGAGCTGCGTAAATCATTTTGGGATATATTTTTTGATCGTTGAATTTGGAGATTGACCGTAGGACAGGCCGCGAGACCGGCGTCGAGTCCGGCCGTAAATTTGTCCGAGACCAAGAAAACAGACGCCGTGTATTTTCCAACACGAATTTTAAGAAAAGGGAGCGACACAGCTGTATACTACTAGGTAAAACATCTGCGACAGAGAACACGAAAAATCATATGAGAAAAATTGTATCTGCCATTTTTCACTGGTGTTTGTATATGTCAGGCCAACACGAGCCTGTTGTTCCTGATATCGGGCCTATGCGACAGCAGAGACTAACGTCGCAAAAGTCTATTGTTTCAATAGTGTTTTTTTCATTTTTCATTGCCATTTCTCTAGAGAAATGGCAATGGGGCTCTACAATTTCTTTTACACTACTCGTCTAGTCTCTAATCAAGTCAATACTCGTCAAAGCTCCTAGCATTGAAAGAATGGTCAGAAAATTTAGAAATTTAAACGTCGTTGATTTGTCGATAGATTTTTTTATCGGGTGTGTCGGTCGGAGGGAGGTTCAGAAATACAGGAGAGATGACATCGAGTGAAATTGCCTTAAGGATTAACGGAGCCGGCAAAGTTGCAGTTAAATTATATGTATTATTTCATTCGTATTATAATAATATATTTATTTTTATGGTTATTATTTTTTATTGTAATTTAATTATTATTATCCTTATTTTATTTTATTTAATAAGTTTCAAATCAGTTGATACGTTAATAAAGAGACTAATTACGTCTACTGAGGCTGGGTGACCACATGGCTGATTGGTGCAACAAGTGAATAAAGTCACTTATTGTCTAATATAAAATTTTCACGAATTTCAATTTATTCGTTCAGCATCTAATTCACGTCCTGTTCTGTGCATCGAAGTGTTAACCTGAGCAATCATTTGTCTCAGCGGGTTGTCTTCTCCATGATTTGTTCAGTGGAAATTTAATTAATATTCATTATTAATTCATTCATAGCATTCATTGTTCCTAAGAACATTCATTATCAGGCGACCTGCGCAAAATGTTTGCTAAATTATTAGTTATTAATAAAAAATAGTATATTATGAAGAAAAAATACGGCCAGACACGCGTTGTTAGTATTAAACTGAACGTTAAATTCTAGTAAAAACTCATAACCAGCATTTTTTACTAGTTCTTACGCATTCTTTCATTTATGAGTCCACTATTTCACACACCTTTGTATGCATATTATATATTAACGCGTTTTGTCGGAACTTTCTCGGGTAAATTTATACGGTAGATTGCAAAAGAAATTTGGAGCGGATGGGGCCCTCGCGAAGGAATCTAAATTTTTGATATTGTCCGAATAATGATACACTTTCTGCACGTAGCACTAACACGTCCTTTGCCGGGCCAAACTGGGTCAGGATGACCTACAGATGAGCAAAATTTGAATCGTTGTTTGGACAAAGTTACACTTATTTCTGCGAAGGCAACTTTCACACGAGAGCTAATAGGCAATTCTAATTTGACCTCAATAGCTGGTTAATTGTCACACATTTGTATAGATTGTCATTGGAGTGTCACAAAAAAATTAGGCTTGGCTTAGGCTTCCATTTTTCAGTCAAAATTTAGAATGAAAATATGAGAAGCAATTTAAACAAATGACCATTACAGAACAAAAGCACAAACAAATTAAATTTTATTTGTCAGTTTATTAATGAATATATTTTGTAATTATTGAAAACTGTGAATTTTTTTAATGAAATGATGGATTTAAATTTTGCAGATATTAAAATTTCTGGGAATCAAGAAATAAATTATTACTTGACGGGAAAGAAATTTTGTATATCAGAACAGCAAATGTTTTAATTTACGAGGTAATAACTGACCAGGTTGTACAGTGTTGCATGGATGTAATATATTCATTGCATGTTAATATTGAGGTATACTGATTGATAATTCAGATAAAAAGTAAAACTCGTGACTACTCACAGCAAAAATTAAACAAGGGATCACCAGCAAAACTAGGTTTAGTGCGACAATATTTACTGAATAATTTATTTTTATTCTGTTCACTTGAAATTTTAATCTATAATTAAATATTTATATAAATTGTGAAGGGAGTAAATCAAGTCTCACTGAATGCTTCATCAAGTCTCAGTGAGAGCTTCTTCCGCTCAGTGAAGCAAAAGTCCAGAAGCTTCACGCGGCGCAACTTCTTCTATTTGAGGATTTTTATTATATAAGCTGCTGGGAACATGAGGAAAGGTGTTCAAGTTGACAAAACTTAGAAAACATGTTCACTTCAAACGTTCTTGATGAGACACGTTCTTTGTTCACCGATACATACAACGTCCGATACATACAACGTCCGATACATACAACGTCCGATACATACAACGTCCGATACATACAACGTCTGATACATACAACGTCATCACCAAACAAAACATGTATTACATTACACAAAACACATTACAAAAAAAATATTGTACATTACAAAAAAAAATTATTTCCCATCTGCCAAGGTAAAGAATTGAAAAATTTGTCTCTATGTATGGGTATATTTCTCAGTCTAAGTCTGAGAAAATTAATAATATTGTTAGACTCATTAAGCTTCAACTGATAGGTACATTGTCCTAGTAGAAGATTTTGCAATGTTTTTTATACGAATTTTTCTCATAAACAATTTTTTTGTGGAGCAATTAGGATTACAAGATGATTGACTTAGCTAGCTTGTTACCCACCCAAAATTATTTTAAAACTTTCTTTCTCATCTACAGACAGGTTAAAAATTTTCTCACTGTTTTTAAAAATTGTACAATTGAAGTAGAGTTATTAGATTTTGCCATCTTGAAAATATAGTCTCAATTCACCATTAATGCCCAAACACCCCTTTAGCTATTTTATTGATTAAATTGGCTTTCATGATTCATGTAATAAATTAGGACTAGGTAATGAATAATGTCAGTTGTCAGTACTAGAGACTTATAAGTTACAGTGTCTTATGTATTCTTAAATGATGCAGATATTTTAAATGTGATTCATGAATAAGTTTCATCAGTGTTCAGACCAAAGAATGATATTCATTATAATTGGAAATTGGAATTACACAATATAGATAACCACCAAATAATTAGGGTAGAATTCTGGGAATGTGCGTTCATATATTCAAGATTGATGATCATTGATCCAGCCTAGTAGTACTAGGTAGTAGTAGCATGATCAGGCAATGCCAATCAGGTACAAAATAGCTATTAGGTAAATATAAAATAAAAATTGAAATATATGTTTGAAAAATGTGCAATTAAATTTTATTTTATATTTACCTAATATTTTATACCTGATTGGCATTGACTGATCATGCTACTACTACTAGGCTGGATCAATGATCATCAATCTTGAATATATGAACGCACATTCCCAGAATTCTACCCGAATTATTTGGTGGTTATCACATATGATTCATATGTGCACATAGCCTAGCACATGTTTGTACCTATATTACCCCTTGCCCCTGGGTTCCCCTGCCAAATTTCACCTTGCAGCACGGCCAGCACCAATCGCCAGGATGCACAAATAGGCTATTCTATTAGTAATATCCAACTATGAGAATTCTTTTTCTTTGATATCAATTAGTATATCATCATCATTCATCAATAACTTTATTACCTAGGTAATTTTACATATCTGGTAATTTTCCTCACTTTCTTAGCCCCTAACATAAACACAAAACAGTATTTTGATTTAATCTCTAGGCATGCCATTAGCCTTACCTGCTGCCTTAGTAGCCTAGGTGCCAGTGTCACATCAAATACTGATTCTACTCACAGTCACAGACCACAGTCTCGCTGAAACATGTACAACATCGTAAATAAATTGAGAAGTATCAGATTAAAACTGACATAATTAATCAGAGATAATTAGACATTAACTCACTTGATATAAGAGGGATTCGTTGAGGAGAGAGCTTCATTTTTTATGGTCATCTTCTGAATGATCGGACAGGAACTCCTTACCGATTACGGCCTCTCAGCAAGTCGGCCCTGTTTGTTTGTTTCGAATTTATTTGTTTTACACGATAGAATTGCTCAATAAGCACTATATACTTAGAGACAGACTAGCTGAAGCTACTGGGATTTTTATAACGATTTTGAGGAGGGCAATTTTTTTTAAATTGATCTCAAAATCGGCACAAAAACAACGTCTTTCGCGACAGTATTTACATTTTGGGCCCACGGTGACGTCACAGTCGGAACAACAAACGACATCCGCAAAGAGCAGCTGCGCGTGGGTCAACCTTGTATTAATTCAACCATGCATACAACGTCCGATACATACAACGTCCGATACATACAACGTCTGATACATATAAAATCTTGCACATTCACCCATGATATTATATAGGTTACTGATGAATAATTGATGCGAGAGATTCATTGGTCAAACGTATGTTCGAGAATAAAAAAAAAATCATATTGTTCGTTAGTACGAAAAGTATTAATGAGAGTGGAGGTTTCCACCAGATATTTTACAGTGTATGCTACCAAAAATTTATATGTGTAGAAAGTGTCTAGTAATATCAACATAATTTCATAGATAATTGCATTTTCACTATTTCAGTGAATTTATTAATCTTCTTAAGGAAAAAAAGGCAAGAAAAGATGGCGCAAATTCTGTGTATTATTTTTTTGCGCGTTTTCTCCTCTCTAGATTCGTAGCTAACTTCGATTTTGAGAAAAATAACAATATTAACAATTGTGCGGTTCTGATTATATTTAAACTTAAGGCTTTATTTTATTTACATTATTTTATTTATTCATTTATTTAGAGTCATCGTTCAAGACAAAGCTACGGACTCTTTCTTCCTAGAATAAATCAGTAGACTGACTTTGTCGTTATGTTTTTTTTTTTAATTTTGTTATGAACGATAGTCTTTTAATTAAATAACCTAACTAGTAACCAGTGTAATTAAATCATTTTCGATTGAAAGCAGGACCTTAATTCATCCATTTAATACCCGGAACCTTTCCATCAATGTCTTTGAAAAACATTATCGATTTTTTCAAAAAAAACGAAGGAGAGTCTAAATGATAAAATTCGTTCTCAATCATGAATTAAACTTGCATAAAATGAAAGCGATTATGTACATAAATATTATCGAATGAAATACGGTATGTCAAATACCGTATTTATATGTCAAATATTGGGTATGTCAAATAAAGTGCGTTTCGTAATTTTCCTCCTTAATTATTTCTGTATATTTTACGATAAAACAAGATTCGGAATGTTTCTATTAACTGAATAATTGGCAAAAAAACTTTATTCGTTATTTTCCTGCAAATTACATATTTACAAACAATGAAACATGGCTCGTAACTTTCTTCCTTACTGCATAGGGCAACATGGGGCAGCGCCCCCCCCCTTTTTAAGCTAAATTTTTGATGAAGTTCTAATTGATACAAGGTGGTTCTTTGTTTTGTTTACAGGTGCAACTAATGAGGAATGTATGATGTGAATTAGACGCCTATATGTTTATTCAATTTTTAATGAAACACTATTTTGTAAAAAGTGTCAAATGGGCCCATTGCCCCAACCCTGGGGCAATGGGCCCATGGGTTTGGGGCAAGGCGACCACCCTTGGTCACTTTACCAAAAATGCATATTTTTTGTTTAGAAATGAAAAAAACAACACTTTACAGTTAAAAATAAGAAAATGTAATAACAAATATGACATTCACTCATTTATTAACAACTCAAAAAAATCATTTACTTAACTTGAAAAAAATAAACTCTTGGCTTAAAAAATCTATCACTGACATGAAGAAAAATATTTCCTAGACATAAAAATATATATCCTTGACTTGAGAAATATATCTTTGCGATAAAAAATTCGTCCTAAACATGAAAAAATGTATCCTTGACTAAAAAAAATATATTTAGTTGATCAGAAAAAAACTTCGTTCCAGTTTCGTCCATAATCCAGATATTATGTGCAGAGAATTCGTACCTTATCGTGATATCAGCCAACACCATAAAAACTCATCAACTTTTGGCTCATTGGTGTTGGCTGAAATCAATTTTTGGCAAGGCAAGAGTCAATAACTCGATAAGGGGTCATAAATACTTTTATATCGTGTCAACATTTTATTTTAAAAGCTAATAGTCTAAACTTGATCTCAAAATTATCCCTGTAAATATTACTTTCAAAATATAATTCACAGTAATTTGAAAATCTTCATCTACAGTAATCGAAAAAAATTTTACTTAGCAGCAAAAAATTTTTTATCTGGACTAAAAAAGTTATTCACAAATAACTTAATGACGCAAACACTTAGCAAAATGTAAATCCGTACACTTCATCCCAGTGAAACTGTCGACCGGCGGTAGAGAACACGGACCAATATCTGCCATACTTAGCGAGAAACCCGCTATGGGCCAATGACCCGCAGTGGGCTCGCTGCCCCATGTTACCCTATATGCAATTGAACATAATTCGTGAAGTACCTCCTGTTCATGATCAAATATTTGAAAAAAATTCCTACCTCTAAATATATTGATAGAAACATGTATATTGTGATTTATCATTTGAACATACAGAAAATATGCTTGTATATGTCGAAAATATAAACAAATTTAAGTAGAAAAATTTGGTACCTCGGCAGGAAAATTTTTCTAATGAATTTAACAGTCTCAAAAACATGAATTAAAAATATGTAAAAATAATGAACGTATGATGGACACTTTGATAAAAGATTCTTCTAGGAGCTCAGACACTCTTGGCCTCAACATCACCCGGCCAGTTGACCCAACAATATAGATCAGGGCCTATACTTTCAAAAAACGTTAAGAGATCGTAAGTTCATTAGCCAATCATTGACGGTCTTTCGAGCAAAATCCACCAATCATAGACAAGAAAATAGAGCGTAAGTACTTACGTACACTTAGCGAGTTTTGAAAGCAAGGCTCCTGATTTCGTGCAGTCTCATGCAATACAAAGACGAGCTCAGCTCAGGAGTGGTGTACATCTGAGGAAAAAACACTAAGAATTAAGTGAAAAATATAACTCAGTGCTCACTGCAGTGAGTGACAGAGAGCGCATTTTCTCGTCGACTAAAACGTGAAGTCACGGACGGACAGACGGACGGTCAGACAGACGGACGGACATGAGCATAATCGGGCATTTTTTCAATAAATGAGAAAATGCGCTAAAAAGCGTTGACAATTCTTCCTAAAAATCTGTGTGGGTGTGAGGCAAACAAGCCCAGTGTGTTCTTGTGCCGATCAAACGTGTCAGGAGCAACACAGCTGCGTTGGGAGCAACACAGCTGCGTAGGGAGCAACACAGCTGCGTAGGGAGCGACACAGCTGCGTAGGGAGCAACACAGCTGCGTAGGGAGCGACACAGTTTCGTAGGGAGCAAAAATAACTGGGCAAAATATCGGTGACGTGTGCGCCAGCCAAAAGCCAGCTAGAGGATGCTTAAAATCTACTCACTTCGCATAATAATGTAAATTTGTAATAAATTTAAATTTCCCTCACTCAAGATACATTTGATTTTCCAATATAGTCCAGTATGTTACTAATTTCTAATATAAATTTTGTGGCTTGATACCCTTTGTTTTCCTAAGCTTTATTATTCAGCCACAAAATGAAATTAAACTTTGTTATTAATAGTCAATAAATGGGTTTTAATGGAAAATCTAGTTCATATTTAAATTTATTAAGTAAACATTCCATTCAGAACTAAACAGTTAGGTTTCTTCTAGATAATTAAATACGAGTAAAGTGAGAGTTTCATGATAATTACATAATAATAAATATTTTTTAATAAAACTACTTCAGTTCAAATATTTCCAAGGAAATAATGGTGCCACGATTAGGGGAAAATAGGGTTAGGGGAATCGGAATTTGGAAAAAGGGGTTTTAGAACTCGGGTTCAAATGAAACTGGATCCTAGAAACAGCAAGAAAGTGTCCAAAGCGTAGAAAGGAACAACAGTTAAACATTTCAAGAGGTAGATTATTTTGAGACTAATATCGATAAATATTAGTTTACAGTTTTTAAACATAGGAAATAAATATTTTAGAATTCGTGACTAGATGTACATTGTTAGGCAGCATCTCAGAACGCGTAAAATATTTAAATGATGAGCTGAACTGATAAAATAAGAGATGGAGATGATAAATAAAGTATTTCAAATATTCACTTCACTATTATTTCAAATATTCACATTTATTTAGGGTTGTAATAATAACCTTCATGTTAACACGTGTGTGTAAAAATAACCTACACGCTAACGCTTGTTTGCACCCTGCTATGGACTAGAGGTGTGGAAGCTAGGAATGGAGGGAAAGATCATTGTAAACAGTACCAGATATAAGCCATGCCAAAATATGAATGTATATATGATGGTAGTAGAGATGGGGAGAGAGAGCGTCAGTCCATGATGGAGGTGATTCTGAATGAGAGAGGTGAGACTAACGAGGTGGGGCATGAGAGAACAAGCGAAGAGTGGATGGCGATAATTACGGGTCTGTATGAGGGAGCAACTGCGGCGATGTTTGAGACTGGGAAGAGATATTTGGAAAACGTGTGGAGGATGAGGGAGAGGAGGAGGATGATAAGAGTGCAGGGTTCAGAGAGGGAGGAGGGGAATGTGGTAAGGCAAAGGTGGCCGGGCAGAATGTTTTAGTACATTGTTTCTGTATTTTTGGGATGTTGACGAGTATAATTGAATGTTATAGTCTTTTAGGAGTGTAGTAAATACTTATCAATAGAACTTTTTTGTATGAATGCGACGTGAACTTTAAAATTTTTTAGTAAAGCTTTTTATTCTAGGAAAAGCTTATTATGCAGCGTGAATTACCAATCCAAAGGTTATGACAGGAGGTCAGCAGGAACCCCAATTCCCATTCCGAAAGTAATACAAATATTTCCAGAACATATAACTCATCAAGAACAAACGTGCTGAATGCTTTGGAAGAGATTAAAAAAAATTGTTGCACACCTTGGGAATTGATTAAAGAAAGACAGTGACAGAACTAGCGCCATGCGTACTATGACAACTCGGTAATCTCGCAAATTTTCAGCTCCTCGATCATAAAATTCGATCATAAAACGGTCGACAATTTAAGAATAGAAATATAGGGGATAAAATTAAGTGAGGGCTTTTATTCATTTATATAAGGCAGGGAAAGATAAGAAATTAAATATCCTCGCAAAAATAAAAAGCAATCGACAAAAATCGTGGAAGTGCATGCGGGCAAAGTTTAACTAATTAATGTCCTTCTTATACGAAAACTCACTTCGTATGCACCAACTTATCCCGAGGCAGCAACCTCTTCGAGGTCACGTACTAGAATAGAAGCATCACAGCTGGACTTTCCCACGAGCAACTTCATACATGTTTTTTAACGTGGGAATAATTGTTCACAGTCTTTAAATTTGCTGAATCGTTTTCATTCATTTTAAAAATGCTCATACGTCAAGTTTTGTCATTTTTTTATATCGTCTAATGGTGTCGCAATGGTAAGGATTATCACAATCATTACCACGAAAACAAATGAAAACTTTAGTTTCGGCTATTGTCCCGACCACCATATGCCCCCAGGAAGCGTCAGTTGCATTTTATCACACGAGAAGCAATCAAGCAAGAGGAAGGTTATTATTAAACACATTTTTTAACATGTAGGTTATTCATGCACACACGTGTGACTGGTATGGTTATTATGACACACACATGTTAATAAGAAGGTTATTTATACACACTCGTTTTAAAATTAATGTTATTATTACACTCTTATATGTTTACACGAAGGTTATTATTACATTCATGTCATGTTCACATGAAGGTTATGATTACACTCGTGTTAACATTTAGATTATTGTTACAACCATACATGAATGTCAACAGAATCACACATTAAAAATAATAAATTTGGTCCGAACCATAATAACAGTTCAATCTTTGGGAAAATAACAGAATTGGCAAATTAGAAGTTATTAATCGTAGAAATCATTATATATCTGAAACTCTTTAATAGTATATTTTTATTAAATGATACGCGAATTTAAATTAAAACCTGCAACGCCGTACGTTGGCATAGTGTACTTGTAAACAAAATATTTTGAATGGTTTCATAGATGATATAAGAGAGAAACGTATATCATAGCATATAATAATTGAATTTACTGAAAATAGTGAAGCACTAATTGGAACTTCAAGGTTTGAAACTTTGAGTATTGATTTGTGCTTAAAGATTTCTTATTTACCATACAAAAAATTTATAAAATTTTAATTAGCTGGGTGACAAAGAATAAAAAAACATTTGTTAATGATTATTTTTTTATTTACATTAATGTAAAAAATCCGTTATTGTTATACTCTGAGTAATATACCAGTACGGAAGTATGATTGTCATGGTCAAGAGGACTTAGTTGCATCATCAAGCAAAGCGTTTATCAATATCGTTCAGACCAATCGACAACTGAAAATTAAAACTGAATGAAGAAAGTCTTCCCTAGTTAATATAACAACGACCTCCACCGCTTCGATTTAGAACTGAAAACAACGAAATATTCATGAATTAACATCTGAGGTAAATTGAGTTCTGCAAGGAAATCTGGGCGTCACATTTAGACAACAGACAGCAATAATAAGCACATGTTAGAGATAAGATACTGCAGGCGCCGGGGGCCGAATGCCGGGACCCGAGCACAACTCATCCAGACGTCGGGCGAGCAGCACGCAGCACCTCCCTGCAGTCTAACTGCACGCACGACGGCAACACCGTGTAGGTGAAAATGGTTACATGCGAACATCTTTTGAAAAATGATAGATTTTGTTGAGCAATTTTATTTTTGAGATTCATCCAACAATTCCGGGTTCCTATTTTATAATTCATCCGAGTATTTTTTCCCTTTGCATTAAACAACTTCGGGTTGCGGTTTATTTTTTTCACTTACAACCACCGTGTTCTCAATTGATTCCGCTACAAAGGCACTTCTTACTGATGGAGTCAAATACATATGGCAATATTGGCAGATAAGATGATGATTGATGTGGGCAAGATAACGTAGCCTAATGAGGGGGCGAGGAGAGGAGGGAATGTTCGTATAGCTTCTCTATATAAGTGATACCGTTCGTCGTGGGAATTTGCTCTAATTTAGAAAAAATTTAAATTTTGAAGTGTTAATGAAATGAATAAGTTACTCCTTTTACTGCGCAGGAAACTGAAAATTCAGAAGGCAGGAAAGGCGTCGAAATGTTACGAAGAATTCCCGTGGTGAGAATCATTACGACTTTTTTTTATGAACTAAGCATTTAATACTTGTGGTTCACATCGATATATTTTGCAAAAAAGATTTTATGAATTTTAAATCGCCTTTAGCCTATGCTAATTAATGATCGATTGCATTTGAAAGTTGTACTGGTCGCCATTGCAGGCCATTGTATAAGGACCTATGTGAGATATTGTGGTTCACATTGAAACATTTATTGCTTTTGGACAATTAATTTACATTTTCAGAGCGTGATGAGGTCATAATATTGGTTATCATATATAAAAAAATACTAGCAATTAAATTTATGCTTCGATAACAAGGCACGTCTTTTATGTCCATTTATTTTCATTGTGTATTTTGTATATTTGCTCTTAAGTGGATTTTTATCATTTAAAAATACCTATTTTTACAATCATTTTGAAATATCAATATGATTCAATTAATTTCACCGCTATTTTTCGTTTGCTTCGGAAACCTTGTCATTTCTGTCACATAATAAATCTAACTCATCATTTATTCATCTTTTCCCTTGTTTTTTAAGGTGTTGCTGATCGTCGCGGTGGCGGTCAGGTGAGGGTTAAGTACAAACAAATATATTTATTTAATTTCTCATTTCCACTCATTTTCCGTTAAAAAATTGTCGATGTCAATACAAAATTCCAGGGCAGGCACTTTCAAAACATTGCTTCGTAACTCCGAACATTGATCAAGCTTTATTTCTGTAGTTGTTGAGCGTCAATCCGTATATGCATCCGTACCTGACAGTGGCCAGTATGCTAAATAGGGCACTAGCACTACGAAGTAGCACTATGCACTACGAAGTGTCCTGTTGGTATGCTAAATACGTCACAGACACTAAGCACTTCGAAGTAGCTCTACAATGTTTAGTGTCGCTTAGTGTCGCACTACTGATTCGTATGCAGAAAGACTTTGAAGTGCTACTTCGCTGTTAGAGTACTTTATAGTGCCTCACTACGCTATGAGTATATTGAAGAATGGTAGTTAAGTGCTCAAATAAGTAATAATTATTCCCTAAGTAATTCTCATTCTTTGAAGAAGATTGATGTAAAATGTCTAATTGTGATGGTATATATTGGTACTAGTGAAAATTGTGATAGTGAGCTGAAATTCGCAATGCGTCTGCGCACCTTGCCCATCATATATTCAAAGGCCACGCTTCCCAAACACATCGAACAAAAGAGAGAAGCATGAAAAGTTCTCGCAGAAGAAGTCAAATGACTAAAAAAAATTAAACATGGTAATAAAAACAAGAAAAGTATTTTCTATTTCTACGCTGTTCATCTGTTTCGCCAAGGAAAATGTCAGCCATAAGAATAACATGTTATTCACTGAAGCGGTGCACTTTTTTATATTCATAGCATGTTGTTCCTGAGGTTTTTACGCGATGATGCTTTTGCTGTAAGACAAGCAGATCCATAGCTGACGAAGTAAACAAGGTGAGATATACCGTAGTGTCGTCGTGAAGTGCGGTGTGTAGGACACTTCAGATTTTTGTAGTGCGCGTTATGCTTTTGGCCCTATTTAGCATACCAACCGTAGTGTTCCATGCCGCACTATGGCTTGTAGTGCGTAGTGCTACTTCATTGTGCTAGTGCCCTATTTAGCATGCCAACCGTAGTGTTCCATGTCGCACTAGTAGGCACTACGGCTTGTAGTGCGTAGTGCTACTTCGTAGTGCTAGTGCCCTATTTAGCATACGGGCCAATAAATGCTCTTGAACCTTTCTTTGTTGAAGTTAAACACTAGATGTCTAGAAAATTGCACGTTTATGCAAATTAGTTATGAGCCTGGCACTCCGATATAAAGGGGCTATTGGAGTATCCAGCATGACTACCGTGTCGGGATTACCAAGCGGGGAAAGGAATTTTTTAGTTTTTAGGCAATTAAAGCACGAAGTGTTACAAAACGCTGTCTTGATTGAAAAATATCAGTAATTAGCGCTAAAATTTTTTACTACCACAGATAATTTTTTAATTCAACGTCGTGGTGATGATGGAGGTTTGGTTGGTTTAATGTCAAAGGGAACATGTAAGTGAAAAATCGAAAATATAGACTTCTCCGGCTGTTCGTTAATTTGTGTGTTCACTATAGCCGGCGAAGCGCACCTAAAACCTATGCCTTCAATGATCACAAATTTTAGTTTTTATACTCACTTGAAAACTTGTAATTTTGATCTTGAAAATCTATCTCCTACGATTTTAAAGCTATAGCATTGAAAGATGTACCATTCGATTCCTAAAGACCTGATCTGGCTATCATCCGGCAACTTTTTCTGATTCATTTTTTGTTTGGATTGTCTTGAAAAAACGGGGGGGGGGTGTAGGGACCATAATTAGAAAAATCTTAAAAATCACATAGATATGAAAAAACTTAGAAAAGTTATTGGATGATCGCTAGATATGGCCTTTACGAGTCGAATGATATGTCTCTCGATGTTGTAGCACGTTAATTGAATGATGAAATTGATTTTTTGTTTGATTTCTACAGCCTTTTTTGCCGTTGTCCATGTATATCACGTTTTCTTAAAAATTTTCAAACAATTAACACGAACGAAAAAAAGTCTTAGATTTCTATTATATATATGTGTGCCAAGTTTCAAAAGGATCCATCCATAATTAAAATTTTTTATGACGCACATGCCCTACTTGAGGGAAGCATGTACGTCATTGGTTCCCTTGAAACAGATATTTCTTTAATTCGGATTGATTTAGTTAGAAACTATAAAGAAGACATAAAAAACGAATTCGTTAACACTAAAGTGATGTTCAAATTCGGGGATTGGGATATCCCAAGCAACGCCAGACTGAGCTGCTTGCTGAATGACATATAAATTAGCCACACCACAACAGCAGTTCAACCTGGCGTTTCTCACGAGGTTGCACGTGACAATCTGTAAGTTCAACAAGCGCGTTAACCTGACTGGGTAGGATGGAACTGCTCGGTGATGGCAAGTAGGATGCCCAACTAACTGAATGTATGCATCGGCAGAGAACTGATAAATGTTGTGGCAGCCAATTAGCCAAGATTCCGACGCATAATTCCGATCTTGATAATCTAATCTGGTACTGTTACGTTCAAAAAATGTAACAAGGTTAGTGAAGAAGACTGAATGTCAATCAAAATATTTCAAATACTCTAGCAGATTTTAGAAATCGATTAATAATTACGATACAAGTTAACTAAAACTTTGTTCTCGGGCGCAGAGGCCTACCAACGCTCGAGTCAACCCTCTGCCCGATTGGGTCGGTCACTAAACAAGAGTTCCACTGCGCCAGTTGTCTACAGCCATACTTGTGTGATCCATTAGGGGGACTAGTGGTGCTACCCATATGTCTTGATGGCACAGTGAGTACCCAACGCATTCAAATTATATAGATAATTCATTTTACTGTGAAAATTTAAGTGCAGTAAAGTGAAGTGAATTGGTGCTAATCTTCCGGATGCAAGTTTTAGGATGTGCTAAAAATGTTGAGTTTTCGATCGACAAATTGGTTATGGAAGACTCATCAATATCTTTCAAATGTTGTCATCAATAGATTTAATTAACGGATAAATTATTTTCAGACGATATTATTTTGGAACTATTAGACTTCCATCAATTGCTCAATATTCGATACGATGTTCAACTCTAATTTATTAGAATATCTTCTATCCGATTGCTCAATTTTCAGGTGTGTGAGGAAGTCTTTGAAGAACAGGCTACGTGCATCCCAATGGCAGATGCCACGAAATGTATTTGCGACAGCGACAGGTGCGACGACTACAATGAATTATACACCGACAAATGCAACGCGGACGGTATAGTCGACGTGGTTGACTGCGCCGGCAGCATAAAAGGTGCTGGAGCATGCCTGAGTGGGTACTGTGTTGACTGCACCTCTTATGGTATGCCTGACCCAGAAGTTATGGTAATACCACCCAAATGTAACATCGGATACCAATGTGACAATGGGTTGGTTGGTAAATCGGGAAAGGTTTGCGCTGCGGACGAGTACGTTTCAAAAGACTACATCTGCGCCCCGGCTCCTCCCGAGCCCTGTTTCGCGGGGAATCTATGCACTGGGGTTTGTCCTGACCTGCTGAACTGCACCCAGTACTACTTCTGTGACCCAAATGGGGGTGAACCAGGAGGACCTTATGATTGTGGTAAAGACTATTTCTTCAACCCAGACACAAGAACATGTGAGCAAGGATATCAAGGAGTTTGCGATTTATGGACTCAGTGCGATTTTTCAAACCTAGTTCATGTCACAACTACCGCAACAACGTCTGATGTAACAACAGGTCTGCTATTGGAAAACGAATCAGTCATTGATGACGACTCGTGGTAAATCCATAGATAGTTCTCACAAATGTCAAAACTTGCGGAGCTAACTATGAAACAATGATCCTGATGGACGAAATTACGAACTAACATTTTATAACTCAGGTTATTGAAATGTTAATAAATTGAATTCAGATACGACGGAAGTTATTTATCAATAATTGTTGGAAATAAAAAGACTATAAAAATTGTGGTCACTTTAATTCTCCAGAGCAAAACAATCGAAAATATAAATGAGTTAACCCTTTATGAGGGTCAGTCCTAACTTAACCTAACAGAGAAGACGTCAGTCAATACAAACTGCGCGTTGTATCTACAATACTTCATCCTTGTACTTGTATCCTCCCGAATCTAAATTAAAGCTTTATAAGACCTTCTTTTCACCTGTTAATATTTTTTTCTACTGGTTTCGAGGAATAATGTTTTTTTTAAAGTTGTACCTGTAAGAAAATGGCTCCTGGAAATCTATTGTTTGAACTCTCAAATCCAACAAAAAGTACAATCCGTAAAATTGGGAAAAGCTTGAACATTAAACGTCCTTGTTGTATCATCCCGAATCAAAATAAAAAAAAAGCTTCACATAACCTTTGATCCACCTGAAATTTTTTCTACTGTTTTCGAGGAATAATGGTCATTTGAAAAGTCGCACCAATAAAAAAATGGCTCAAGAAAATTTATTGTTCGAACTTTTAAATCTAACCAAAAGTATAATCCGTAAAATTGAGAAAGGCTATACTCTGTGGTCTCGTAATTGTAGAAATTAATTTTGTAAAGAACAACTTCCCCCGAACTATTCAAGTACCATTAAGCAAATCTGATGAAAAACCGGAGACTTGGCTGTATGAACAATATACCATTTTTTTTACAATTCATACGATAATTTTCGTTGTTCGTCGAAAAATATTGTTCGGTATACCGAAAATCTTGTTACCAAAAGATATTTTTGATATATTAACGACGTTGCTTTGAATGCAACTATATTAATTTCCAAGTAGCAAGATGCAGTGAATAATAAAGGTCCGTTGGACCGACCCCAGTTTCTACACCGCGCTCGCCTTGAGCGGTGCCTAAAGCTTGCAGCAGTACTCAAGATTGGGGAGCAAGAGGGCTATAAATATAATATATATTGTGCATAATATTATTTTAAGTGCTTCTATAGTTGTCCCAACAAAGATATGTTGCATGTAATTAAATAGGTTTTAGGACACTGACAGCCTTAACCTTGCGACATTTTGATAATTTTAGGACGGATACAATCAACAGTTCTGTTGAACGACTACGACGTGTAGGTATTTTTTTTTATCTGACTTTATGTGCAAGTTATATTCTTAAGTTTTCAGAACCATGAGCAATGCCCTAAGGGAAAGAAAAACAAAATTGCATTCAACGGAACTTGCTTGTTCGCAGCTATTAATTAAAGGTATATATTGAAGGATATCTGCCATTTTGAATATATGCAATGTTGAATAATTGATGAATTTTTCATGTTTGATTATGGCAAACATTCAAGTATTGTCAAAATTTTGTTTTTAAAAAAATAAATGAAATTAGACTACTCTACTTGCAGGCCTTTATGTCATGAAGGAAAGTAAGCACTACATATTCAACCATAAAGTGTGAATTGCATGGTCATGTAAGTTAAGATTCACTTCTTGTGAGGATCATCGCATTTACGTATCTTCTTAATAAATTTCGCGAATGATTGTATAGGAGTGCGGGGGAATGGATCTGTGATAGCTATCCACTGTTCGAGGAGGTCAGTCTAACGACATGGCCTGTATTTATTTTCGGTAATACAAGATGCAATTAATCTTCCCAAATTCTTCATTCCTCATCCCAGTTGCATTAAACCCAATTGATTCGGACGATAAGTTCAAGCAAGTAAGGCGTACTTATAGCTTTAATATGTCATTCAAACCTAGATACATGGCATCTAGCAAATCACTCGTACCTACAGCTATATTGCTTTGACATGTCATTTATAACAATAGTTATAGCTGTAGCATGTCCGTCATAACTAAAGTTATAGGTCAAGCAAGTCTCTTAGCTGCCTAGTTATAGCTCTGGCTTGTCCTTTTAATAACTTGCTATATAATTTTAGCATATCACTTACTATATAGGTGAAGGTATCATTTGTCATACA
The DNA here is from genome assembly GCF_000764305.2 of Hyalella azteca. Lineage (NCBI taxonomy): Eukaryota > Metazoa > Arthropoda > Malacostraca > Amphipoda > Hyalellidae > Hyalella > Hyalella azteca. Next base: position 17,306 of record NW_025936401.1, on the reverse strand, counting down.
CATGCCTGTTCATATATCTTTACCGAGCCACCATTACAGGGTTGCAAAAATCCCAGGTTTTTTTTTAAGTGTCCCACCCACCCGGTTAATTTTATAAAAACCCAGGGTTTTGTTGCGAAAACGGGCGAAATGTGTAAAAATCTTTTTTCACTTATTCAATTTATACCTAGCTCAAAGTTCTTTTCAGTTATGCTTATTATTATAAATTTTATGCTGAAGAGTAACCAGTATAAACCTTCGTTACATTTGCCATAGCCTTTAATAAAATAATTGTAAATTTTTAAATTGTGAGCCAATGATGCATCATTAACTTGTTGTGTCACTATTCGAACAGTGTTGTATCACAACAGTGACCCATCTGTGTCAGGCTACAAGTCAATGTAAAAATATGCATCAAATCAATTAACCCAGATCTGCAGTTGTCTTGTTTCTCAAAACTCATATTTTGCAAGACTCCAAAAAATAAAATTAACAGGTAATACGTTTGAAAAATTGGACTAAGCACTTTGAATTTGTGCCAAACCTTGAGGCTTCTCCTATTGCAGTACATGCTCAATAATTTCCTGGTTTGTATTGCTACTACTAATGAGGGCTGCTAACTAGAGGCCTAAATTATGCAAAATTAAATAAAATACATGTTCTTAGCAAAACTTAGTGCAGAAAAAAACACTAGCAAAATAATTTTTCTGAGTGCATTATATCTTTAATTAAAAACAATACATACATAGACGATTTGAACTTCCTTCAGCACTGCCAGCCTTTTTTTGTAGAGAATTTCAAGGTATGAATCTATTTAAAGAGCCATATTATCGAGTGTTTATATGAACACATGACAAAACCGACAGAAGTCCATAAACTTAACTTCCCTCACTTTGTGCTTTTGGTAATGCATAATTTTGTTAGAACTTGTATGGACTTTTGAGTTGGTTAATAAAAAGTTATATTAAACAAGAAGTTATAGCCTTGAATGGCATAGTGTATGTAAATATCATTGAATAAGTAATTGTTGTTAAGACTAATAAGGGTGTTTTTCTATTTCATTATGAGAAACTACAGTATTTAAATTAAATTAACACTTATGCTGATGATTATATTAAACCTATAGTTCAAGTAGGGTAACGTAAAATAATTACAAAAAACCTCTGTGAACTCTATTACTCTAGTTATGAAGAGAAAAAATTGCTAAGAATTTAGACAAAATCACAAATGGGCTTCGATATGAAGGAGATATCAATTGGTCACTTTTTGATATTCATGTCGTTGTCGTCGGTCCTAATTGACTGTAGAGCAAGTTAGGGGACCTAGTAACATTTATGAAACTTTATAATGCGTGGGATTTTCTAGGACTCAAATCGATGTAGTCTTTTTATAGAAGTTTGCAGTATATATATGAGATGACTGCATTTGTTCAAGAAAGTTTAATAGATATATCCTTATTAGCTTCTATCCAGTTTTATTGTTTTTGAAGTTGAAAACTATAAAATCAATTTGATGTATTTCTAAGTTTTACTTAAAATTCACTTTTCACTCATCCAGTTTTTTATAAAAGCCCAGGGTTTTCAGGTTAAAAAGCCCAACCCGGGTGGATAGGTGGGCAGCTCACCGGGCAGTTTCCCAGTGCAACCCTGCATCATTATGCTAATAAATTTATGTTTCTTGCACGTCACACATACTTTTACCTATAGCTTTAAGGTGTAATTTGTACATAGATGCGGCTCTAGTATGCCATCCGTACCAAGGAATAGCGTAAGCATGTTACTATAATATTTATAGCTACATATAGATGCTTGCGTTTTTATTAAATGATTACTAGAAAATTGTGTATAAACGTACTTGATCAGCTTAATCATGCCTTAATTTTCCCCATAATAACATGACTTGCATCGAAAATTATAGTTACTTAAGGTATACAAATTTTCTTTTCAGAAGTCGTCCTGGCAACTTTTCGTGAAGCCACCAAGTTTAACCCTCTACCGCCGTATGTCACTCTTCGGGAACATAACTTTCAACTTATACGTAAACATAATACGTTTCAACATAACAATTATACGTAAAATATTAAGTGTATCAGCCTGAGGACGTTTGTACACAACAGAGAACATTTTAAAGTTGTCGTACGTGGTGGCAACCATCAGTGCAAGTCATTTTGCGCTCACTAGAACGTATCCTTTTTGCGAAGTACCTAGGCTTGTGACAATATTGCTCCGGTTACTCGTGTCAGGCGGTTGATAGTTAAGCTGAACGAAGAGGCCTCCAAGTGTCTCAAGTATGCCCAGAACGCCTTGGTGGTGGAGGATAAAAATAAAACGTCTTAGTGGTGGAGTGTAAAGTAAAATTGTTCTCATTATTTTATGTTTTTTTTTGCAAACAGCAAGGAAAATTGCCTTAATAGCGAATTAATAAATGCTCAGAGCTAAATATCATGTCAGATTGACTTCTATTTTACAGGTTGAGAAGCAATATTGTACGAGAAAAGAATTCAACTTTACAGTAACGTCGTAGTAGCAACATTGATTAAACGTTGCATTGTAACGTCATTACGACATTCCGTGAATGAAGTTGCTTCAATTTTCAGATTACATCCATTGAAGTAGACCAATCAGCCCACAGGAAAACAGCCTGCAATAGTTCGGCCCAGAATCGTCTGCCAGTGGGCGAAAAAATTCTGCGCCACTCGGACACCGTGCGCCGGAGCTTTGCAATGAATTTGAGGACCGTCACTAACCCGTCCGTATTCATCCTAGGCATCGAATCAGCCCACTGTCGAACAGCGGCTCGTCGATGGCAGTAAGTTACGTAAGTTAACGAAGTTCCGGAGGTCACTCGTTGGCGGGCGATAGATTTCGGAACAGAACTATGCTATCGGAAACCTAACCCAAAATGCTATGAGCTAAAAGTTTTGTAATTCAACGAAGTGACGGAAGTCTAGTTCGATCCGCGATCCAAGGCTCCGGCGCGCTGTGACCGAGAGGTGTAGAATTTTTTTGCACACTGACATACGATCCTTGGCCAAACTAGTGCAGATTGTTTTACTGTGGGCTGTTTGTTCTACTTCAATGGATGTTACCTGTCTGGTGGCTTGCGGCTGAAAATGTGTAGTCCGGAAGTGTTCGAGGCTACGTTCTTGTGGGATGGGATCATGGTGGGCCATTCGAAGCACGGCAGTGGTGGTCTCCGACAGGCATCTCTTTTCTTGCTAATGACAGAATTCGTTTTCATCGAATTGCGTAGAAATGTTAGTTTAAAACATACATCCATTAGACGTAATATCGAGTGGTATGAACGAGACACTCCCGTAAGTAGTAGGTCGATGCTGGGTACATTATTTTTCCCCGGTTGACGGATTTCTTTTCTAGCGAAAAAAGATTTTTTATTATTCTGAGAGAGGATTGGATAAACGAGCGCCCCAACATGCGTGCAAGGCTGACGTTTTTTGTCATGACGCGCCGCAGGAAAGGAGAGCATTAGTTGCTCGCTTATAATTTTGGCGTAATATGCTCATAATTACTAGCATAGTATATGTTTATGCTTTATAAAAACGAACAGAGACCCTTTTCAGGAACCCAACCAGGTGACCGGGAAATTCTAAAATGAATGACCCACCATGATAATGACCAATCGACGCAATGCGTAGGTATTTATATACATTCTGATAAAATGTGGCTCAAAATAATAATTTAAATTTTAAATCAACAAGGCAGTTGATGTAAGAAATACATTGGACATCTACGAAATTTTTATCAACTAAATATTATAATTTCAATTCAATTATGAAAGCAAACTTGTTTGAATTCTCAAGGAACGGATTGAATATGTGTAGTGATGTTTCTTTGTAACTACGGAGATCAGTTATATAATAGAAAGAGAAAAATATTTAGATTTCTATTTAGTTTTTTTTTCACGAAAACAGAATGACTTAGTCGCATTATTGAACATCGTGCGGCTGGGAGCTTTACCTCGATAGTGAACAGACGCGTTTATGGACCGTGTAAATCATAATGATTTTGAGGTTGAAACATTCGGTTCTCCAAGAAGTAAGCCGCCAAATTTTCTTTAAATTGTATCGCCACATTCTATTACAATTCATTTCAAATTCAAGTAAGGTACCGCGAGGTAATCGAAAATTTAGTGAAATTTCAAGGACAGAAAAAATCAATATGATTTATGGAGTTGATGTATTCGGTTCTCTAAGAAGGTTTCGAAGCAAACTAGTGAACCTTCGTGGTGAACTAGCAAGTGGCCATAGTGCTGGGATCGAAGCGGTATGGGTAGTTGGACCCGGTGCTGAACACCAGACCGTTGAGTTGTAGTATTCAGTGTTCAGCAGCGTAGGCGTGACAGGTGGCCTCTTCGCTGGGGTCGATGCAGTAGGGGTAGTCAGGGTTGGTGCTGTGCACCAGACCGTTGGGGCACTGCATCTCCACCACCTCGTAGCTGGAGCCGCTGCCCTGGCGACACGCCCAGTATCTTTCGTTCCAGAAAATATGAATTAACGTTGATTACAATTTAGTTAGTCGACATTTGACAAAGTTTTAATACGGCATAGTATCAGAATAAATTTTATGTATGAGCTTTACCAGTAACTTCGGATTTAATTGGTTATTGACGTTTATTTCGTTATATCTTAAGTTTTTTGACCAGCTATCACCGGAAAATTTCATACAATAATATGAAAATGATGGCTACCATGATGGAAGCCCATCACTGGAACATCGCAAACTTTTTTTGTGAGTTTATGTGTACATGAGTTTATCAATGTCGTTAATTGTAAAGTGAAGAGAATGAATTATATTTTGACGTGTGAAATTATGTTTCAACTACGATCTTACGATACAAGCAAGTAATTTTCCTTCGGTGATTTGAATTAGAGCTGCACTTATGTCAGAAAACTTGAATTTTTATATTGAATTTGCTTTGAAAAACATTCAATCATGAAAGTAATTCACTTATTCCCCGTTTTTTAATTCTCAATTAAATATTTTATTAAAAACTGGGAAAAACTTACTGTGAATCACACGGTCCATGCGGGAAATTTCCAACGGTGTTTGCGTTGCAATCTTCAGGTGGTGTATCGGGCGAAACTGTTGCTGTACTCGTACGTTTTGTCCCACCATCTACTGATGTGAATTTACATGTAGTCCATGGATCACAATTAGTGGTTGTGGACTCACATAAGTACGTTTTAGGGTTGAAGTACTGGTCTGATGGGCATGAAAAATATTCGATCGCCGGAGGCACCTGATTTGGATCACAGATGTAGTACCGTGAGCAGTTAGTCAAGTCAGGACAGAGTCCAGCTGTGCATAAATCAGCTGCTGCACAAGGTATGGGCGGCGCTTGGGAACAGGAGCCATTCTTCGACACGTATTCGCCCTGGGCACAGTTCACGACTGATGAGAATGCTCCGTTAGTACATCTGTACCTGGAGCTGCATTCCTGGTCAACAAAGCTATCTACAGACCCTGAGGACGGACAAGCACTGCAAGTGCCGTTCCCAATACATCGATTACGTGAGTTACAGTCAACTACATCAGTAATGCCGCTGGCGTCACATTTGACTCTGAATTGTGAGTCGTAATCGTCGCATTTGTCGCTGGTGCACTGGCAGGCCGTGGCCGATGCAATTGGAACGCATGCTACTGTGGTTGGGGTGATCTCCTCACACACCTGACAAGAAATTATGATTATATAATATTAAAAGCTTTTTGGGGGCGGTTATTTATAGTGTCTTACTATTCATAGCATTTCCGCTGCTACGGTTAGAAAACCATCTTCTGATAAATATGTGAAGCGACCTACGTGAAATATATTGCCAGAAAATAGTTTGTGCAGAAATCGGATTCTCCTTCTACAAAAACTCTCTTCGAGAGCTAAGTATCTGGAAGACCGACAACAGCATACTGTTTACTTCTATCATCTATGAGGTTATTAAAACGTACATGATGTAAATGAACTTATTACATTCTTTGTACTTACTGTGCCTGGGTAGCAAGAAATTGGAAGTGCGACTGGTTCCTGGGTTTTGCACTCAATAGGCTGTAAGCAGCTACCACAATGTTGGGTTCCATCATGGGCACCGACACATAGGGTTGTATTGACAATAGTAGGAAGTCCTCTGCAAAGTAAATGAACAATTCTATAGATAAAGGTTTACCTGAATTTGTTCTCTTCAATGACTATAAAAAACTTCACGTAGCATAGTCTGCATAGAACCATTTTCCATCCATAGAATATACAGGAATTATAAAAAATATTGGCAGAGAGAAATAAATAATCGGTATTTAATTGGTATTAGTATTCAGTAAAACCATTCTACAATTATAGAAGTCCTTTAAATTGCTGAAATTATTGCAAAATATGAGGTATGTTGAGTGAAATACTGAGAGCAAAGTGAGAAAAGTTTTAATTTGTTCCTCACCTGGCCAACCCCGCGACCAGGAGCAGCACCTGAAACACAGAAGCTGTTACAGACGTCGTGTGTTGCAGACGATTGTCGTGTGTTGCAGACGATTGTCGTGTGTTGCAGACATGCATTGTTTTAATATAGCTAAAAATTAAATAAGAAATAATTGATATCCTACCATCGCACAGAAAATGAGGAACAAAACTTCAGCGCTTTGTCGGAAACGAAAAATTACCCAGTAGTCATGGTATGACTGTAATGAGATTACCCAGTAGTCATGGTATGACTGTAATGAGATTACCCAGTAGTCATGGTATGACTGTAATGAGACTAGAACGAATATGAGGTCAAGTTTGTCTATCACCAACATAAATCCCGTGTGTTTTCAATTACTTAAGAAGTCGATGGATTCGAAATGCAGTCAAGTAATTGAAATTCCGGGGAGTTTTAAAGCAAAGTTCATACGTTGGTTTACTATATTTGAGATTCCAATGCATTTACACCCTGTAAACTGATTCTGATATAAACTACGAACGGTGTCATCCAACTGTGTCATACAATGTAAGATTTATAAGTGCCATCGACTCGGATAATTTAATGTAATTGATAAAATAACAGCGATTTTATATCATTAATGTGAGTAAATCTTATTTTACCTGCATTTCATACAATTTCTTTTAACGATGTTGAAGCCGGCTTCCATAATGTTTTCAGAGGAGATTTGGGGACTTTGTTTTGCCTTCTCTTAGCTTTCAAGCTCTGTGAAGTTATTTTAGGTTATTAGATGCAACGAACCATCACTATTAAAACTTATGGTTTAAATCAAAATAAATTAACACAGTTCTCACCATTGTTATTTCCAATTGCATCCTGAAGCTGCTGTCGCCCTCAAAATCTGTTGGGTTCCTGCACAATTATGGACGTGAATAATATATGCAGGAAAACTCTTTCAATTCCGTATTGTCACTGCAAATAGATCTTGCTATTGTAAATGTATATTAAATTTAGCAATCAAATACCAAGGAAAGCGAGCAGCATTTTGATTCGGTATGAAATACACGTTTAAGAAATGCATGATGACACTATTGGATTCCTTCTTTTCTAAAAACTACGGAGTAAGGAAATGCTCATACAAGTAGATCCAGCCCTCTACTTACTCTACTTTTTAGCCGAAAAAGTGTCAATTTTTAGCCGTCGTGTGTGCAGTTCCTTGATCCTCAGGAAGGTGCTCTGTTCTTCTCGCCCGGGGCCTGGATGGGCTGTGCTCGGGTCACGGCAGCCGTGCCTTATATAGGCGGCCGAAAACTGACGGACTGCCCCCAGCTGACATTTTTCCGCCTGCATATCAATAAATGATTTTCCCGAGGAAAAATGCATTAAAATCTGCTATATTTTGTGACTTCGATTGCGGGAGAATATTAGTCAATGCATTAATTGCTCAATGACCTAAAATAAATTTAATTTGCAATTAAACTTCAATCAGCAGGACCTATAGTTTTTGCACGAGTGGCTTTAGCTGCTGCAAGTTTGTAACTAAAGTCCATCATTGGCTGTAATAATATTTAATGATATCACTGCTGAGGGTTGTTTTAACACAGCTATATTGAGTAAGAAGAGATAAAGCTGCATGACCCACACAAATTATTCAGAGAAATCACATCGTTATTTTAAAACTTTTCATGCCAGGAACAACGAAATTTATCTCCAGGTAATTGATAAAAAAATCAAAACTATACTCTCTTTTACCTGTGGGAATTGTATTCAATTAATTACATACTTCGAACCTTGCCACTGATTTCTTTTATATGTTGGAAAATAAGGAGCGAGTTCATTCTCATATGTTCGCCTTATTGAATCTTGCATGATTACGCCGGACGCTTTTTCTTGATCAGCGACAGCGCCATCTTGCATGTCATGCAGTCAGTTTAAATGTTTCTATAGATGTGAGTCTGACTTTATCGTGTCGATATCACATTCTTCGCTCGTTTGAAAATAATTTCAACATTTTGTGTGTGTGTGTAACTCTTCTGTGTGATCACGACGAGACTGCTTTTCAGTAGATTGCATACATTTTTTTGCAGCTCGTTTGTGTGAATTTGAGGACTGCGATGCAAAGGAGGAAAAAACCTTATTACAGCTTCAACATCTGGAATTTATTCTAGTAAAGTGGATGCAGAGAAAACTTTTCGCAGGTTTGATGCGAGGACGCAAATAAAGGGTTGAAAACCATACAAGGATTTTGAATGCTTAACTTTATCACAGGAAGTTCTTTTATGTTGTAATTGCAGGGCCGAGCAGTCAAAGTTGGGGGATTACGTTAGTATGAATGTCATATTTTCCCTTCCCAACTGTCACTTGATAGTGCAACCAACTTATCATTATATGTCTTGAGCATTGAAAGTTTGAAAAGCGAATGATAAAAAGTTAAGCGAAACATTAAAAATTTTCATATAAATTGCTCATGCATTTTTTCCTTTATTAATAGCTTAAAGCACTTAATAACGTGGGTCCTATGGTACTGAATATATATTAGAAATTCAGAGCGACCGAGACACTATCTCTCAGTCGGATCGTTTTTCTTACTGACTGATAGGACAGCAGGCATCTTGAGTAAATAAGGTCCTAATTTTGCGTTACTGTAAAAGCGCTTTTTGGGATTTAGTTCCGTAAATTCAGGTTAGCGACCTGAGCGGGACTGGGAAATGCATTTATTTCTGGGTAAATTCTTATGTGATTTTGTTCGTGTGATGGTTGCCTGTTTTAACGGTGTAATTTGTAGGTTGGAAGCACGGAAATAAACAGACGTGCTGAACAATATGTATGTCTTGCATGAATATTTGTGGTACATCTTGTGTAGCCAAAACTTAATCGGAATCTGAAGTGAACGGATGCACATGTTGTGAGCGAACGACCTTGATACTGTGTGCGATAAGCTGTGGGTTATAATCAATACCACACAACCATGGCTTCTAATTGACAAGCTGACGAAATTTTCATGTATATTTTCATATTTCGTGCTAAAATTGTATGTTCATTTATAATGCTTCATGTAATTAATCATGTAAGTAATAATATTGTGATAAAATATTATATCATACTAATAAAATATAATTTAGCCCAGATAAAAGTTTATTTACAGCTTTAAAAATCTGTTTTCGATTACTCTATATGAAGCTTTTGAAAGTACTGTGAATTATATTTTGAAATTATTATTTATGTGGATAATTTTGAACTCAAGTTTAGACTATTAGCATTTAAACTAAAATTTTGACACGATATAAATTGAAATGATACCTAGTGGGGCAACGGGCCCACGCGTGTCACGGGGCAAAGCGCCCATGGTGGGCTAAATACCCCTCTGTGAAGTCTTGTGTTATACATCATTAGATTTGTCTTAATGTGCTCTTCAAAACCATGACAAGCTTTTTTTGAAATTCAAATTACACTTCATGTTGTATATTTTAATTTAACGCCTCAAGGCAGCAGGTTCCAGTTTCTAATGATGCGTATTTGTGACCCCTTTTCTCTCTTTCTCCCTTTCAACAATATGCGCAACTATAAAAGGAAAGACCAATATAGCCAACTATTCTCAAACTGAACTTTAGAATGTTTGGAGGAAATTAGGAATGACAAATTAAGAAGAGTTAAAATTGCGAATTAAACGTTGCGTCGGCCAAAGACTGCAAGATGCAGCAACCTGGAGTTCTTGGTTTAGGAAGATACGATAACTACAACCTTGGCTTAAATCAGGATCAAGTACGAAATTCCTGCACATATCTGGATTATGGACGAAACTGGAACGAATGAATTTTTTTTGGTCAAGTAAATATTTTTTTTAGTTATGGATACATTTTTTCATGCCAAGGATGAATTTTTATGGCATGAATATATTTTTCAAGTCAAGGATATATTTTTTTATGCCAAAGATTTATTTTTTATGCCAAGGAAATAGTTTTTCCGCGTCAGTGATAGATTTTTTAAGCCAAGAATATATTTCTTTCCAGTTAAGGATGTGATTTTTTAGGTTGTTAATAAATGAATGAATGTAATATTTTTATTACACGTTTTTAGCGCATCTTCTCATTTATGGAAAAAATGCACTATTGTGCTCGCCATGTCCGTCTGTCTGTCTGTCCGTCCGTCCGTGACCTCAAGTTTTCGTCGACGAGAAAATGCGCTCTGTCACTCACTGCAGTGAGTACTGAGTTATGTTTTTATTTTTATTGTAAAGTGTTGTTTTATCATCTTTAGAGCAAAAAAAAATATGCAATTGGAGTAAAGGGACCAGGGGTGGGCGCCTTGCCCCAAGCCCATGGGCTCATTGCGGGTGGGGCAGTGAGCCCATTTTGACATTTTTTACAAAATAGTGTTTAACAAAAAAAATAAGAACTCTATAGGCTTCAACTTCACATCATATATTCCTCATTAGTTGTAACTTTAAACAAAACAATGAACTACCTCGCATCAATTAAAACTTCATCAAAAATTTAGTTTATAAAAAAAGGGGTGGGTGCGCTGCCCCATGTTACCCTACTGTTGCACTGAATGTGGTACAAATGCAACTTGAACTTTTTTACTGAATACAACTCGCAAGGATTCCTGCCGCATTATCAGCCACGGTGAGAAAGCTCATCATATATGTTACAAGACGAGAAAGAAAGTCATGTAACAATGATGGATTATGGGTAATTTAATGAAGATAAATTATAGTTTAGATGATTTATTTCTTCATTGATTTGCGCTTGGCCCTGTCTTACCATAAATTTTCATGTATTTCAGCAGCTTCTTCTTATTTCCTCAATCATATATTATTTTAAAAATAACATAGGCACATTTGTTGTTTTAATTTATTATTCAACTGTTTACAATTTTCTATTTGATGCAATGGGGAGGTAGCGAAACCATTGAAAGCTGGTGTGTTGTTTCTTTATTTCTTACAGTTGTATTATTACTGTATTTATTATTAAATCAATAATATAGGGTACGTTATTCATTTCATTACATTTTTGCTGCCTTCTTCTGCAAATTTCAAAATCCGGTGATTTCATAACATACATTACTGATTTAATGTTGTTAGTACCAGTTCAATGAACATGTATAAAAAATGACCATGAGCAGTTCAATGCACTGGTCATGTCTATAGGGTTTTAAGATCCTGATTCTTTATTCTGAGGACTCCTCCTAACTTAGTATGTATATTCTTATAAATTTATAAGTTTGCCAGAGTTTGTGTTTGTGTGTTTGAAGTATAAAACTGTGCAATTTTAATTAGTGCTGTTGGGGCGCGTATCCAGGATACTTATCGTGTCGGGATATTCTATATAGGGGCTGTTGGGGCGCGTATCCAGGATACTTATCGTGTCGGGATATTGTATATAGGGGCTGTTGGGGCGCGGATCCAGGATACTTATTGCGTCGGGATATTGAATATAGGGGCTGTTGGGGCGCGTATCCAGGATACTTATCGTGTCGGGATATTGTATATAGGGGCTGTTGGGGCGCGTATCCAGGATACTTATCGTGTCGGGGTATTGTATATAGGGGCTGTTGGGACGCGTATCTAGGATACTTATCATGTCGGGATATTGTATATAGGGGCTGTTGGGGCGCGGATCCAGGATACTTATTGCGTCGGGATATTGTATATAGGGGCTGTTGGGGCGCGGATCCAGGATACTTAATGCGTCGGGATATTGTATATATAAAGGCTGTAGGGGCTTCCACATAAAGAAATTATTTACTGAATTTTTACAAGGAAAACAGTAGTACTTTGTCTTGAACGTAAAAGTGTCGAGCCAATTCTAATAGTAGTCATTGATTCTAGATCGAAGTAACTTACTACAAGAAATTATAGTGCGGAATACTATGCACATGCGAGCGCTACAACAGAAATTTCACGACATTCAATCTACGAATGAAGTAATTTCGTTTTCCTTATTATGATAATGATTTTTTTCTTTTTACGAACGATTTGAGGTAGTTTCATTAATGGGCGAAATGAATGCTCGAACATGAAAGCTGAATTTGCGAGCAAAAAATAAAATTCAATTACTTCACGTTTCATAATGAACGGCACAGTCGGACCCTGTTCATTGTACATACAGTAAATTACAATATATTTGCTAACTTAATATTACGTTTCCTGTTCATTAGGAACGGCTTTGATCTGCAAAGCCTTTTACATAAAGAATTATGCAAATTAAATACATATGCAAGTATATCATATATGCAATTACTATGGCTTGTTAATTCTCTTCCACTGAATTTACCTAAAAAACGAACATTTCTCATATGTAGAAAATGCCCTCTGCGCTATTGATAAAATCAGTGGTTTTCTGGGAACCATCCTCGCTGCTTTGGATAACAGACCCCAATGTAATCGGTAACGCGACGATTTCATTAAATAATAATAATAATGTTAATGAATAATAATGTTAATTAAATCTATTCTAAAATAATGATGTTTTTCAAATCTAGTGGTTAATTCATGTAGTATAGAATAATGATCTTAATCAAATCTATTAGTTAAGTAAATTAATTAGAAATAATGATGTTAATAAAATCTATTACTTAATTAATTCTATTATAGAATAATGATCGACGAATAGGTTGTTATTTCGTTATACTTTTATGACATGTGTAGACTAAAATGTACTCATACGATAAGAAAATAAATGAGATTTTTTCCTTATAGCGATGCACTTTTTGCTCTTGTATGGGTCATCCTGACCCAGTTTGACCCAGCATCGGGCGTATCAGTGCTACGTCCGCTTTCTGCTCGTTCAGGGGGCAAGAACGTGTGTCAATATATGTAGAATGTAACTCATTAATTCAATAATTAATTAATAATAATAATAATAATAACAATAATAATAATAATAAAATAATAATAATAATAACAATAATGATAATAATAACAATAATAATAATAATAATAACAATAATAATAATAATAAATAATTATTCATTAGAACAAGAAAAGACCGTGATTACGCTAACTGGATACTGTTGAAGAAAAAGAGTTTTATTAAGAATAGTCAAATTTAGCGCTGAAAATAAGATTCAAATATAGGACACCAGATAACAGATAATTTAATGAAGAACCTACCAACCTGAGGTTTTATTGCCCAGTGTGGTTGAACACTTCTAGTTGGTAGAATTATTAGGGAAAATAGTAGAAATCAGTTGAAGGGGTGGGAAGTTGGACGAAAAAAATAGGAAGAATAGTAAGAGGTTTAACTGCTTTTGAAAGTTAAAAATAGGCTTAATCTTACGATTGAATAGCAGTGAACTTCGCGAGCACAGTAGGTACTAAGTAACCGCACTTTCAGAGCGAAGAACATCAACATAGAAATTTAATTAATTAAATTTTGGTTTAGAATTGATAAAAAATTGTTGAATTTACGTCTAGAATTTAAGTCTTAACCTATGTCCAATTTCCCACAGAAGGAAGAATGACTTGAATGGTGCAAAAAATAAACAAAATTGAAATTTAAACAGCATTCTTTCAAACAAAAATATAGGGAAACAAGGTTACAGCAAGAGGTTAGAGATACTTGGATGCCAGTCAGTTGCAGGACTGTTTGGAGATGCCGATTCGGATTAATCGTGAGAGTATCTCAAATTGAATCTGAATAGCACTGAAATATTGGATCGTCACCGGCAGACTTAGATAAGCATTTAAGAATTTATCTCGACACTTCTCACATTCCCCTCTTTTTTGACGACTTCTGAGGCCCGCCTGCCACGGGAGAAGGAGCAGCTGATGCATGTGCCCGAACACTGAAAATTTCATTGCAAAATTCGGAAATTTGCAACGTGCATGTGTTGGCATTTCAGATACTTCGAATAAGCTATTTAGGGTTTTAATTGCATTAACGTTCATACTGTTGCGGGAGAGCTTTCAACATATATGGGCTATCCGCTACCTGTGGGCGTGATAGCGTTAAAACTAAAAAACTTATGATAACTTTATTGGATGCCAAAAACCTCTTATAACTTTAATGGATTTATTGGGTGCTAAAAACCAAGAAGGAACCAAAAGATTAGGACCAAACGCCCACCTGTAATACACGACTTGATTCCACACAAGCAAACCCTATTGCAAACTCAAAAATTTTTAGCGCATGCTCAGTCGTTTCTCATTTAACTTCAAAATTGCTTTCCATGCTCGGGCCGGTGAATGTTCGACCTCCACAGCGAAGCGGGGAGAACAGACGTCCCAGGAGTTCCTTCGTCAACTCTTATCGCCAATGTTAGAGCTCCGTGTTGGCGTCCGGTTCACTCTCAAAACCCTCGCAGCCATTGGCTACCTCTTGACAGTTCCACAGGTTTACACGACAAACTTTTCACTGCCACGAAGGCTTGTATCCAACTATGAGCAGGAGATTTTCTTCCCACAAATCCCCCGCTTCAGCAGGAAACTCGGGAAAATCTTTGACGGGAACAAGCTAAAGAAGAGAGGTAACGACGGTGCCCATTTCCACCTGGAATGATCACCATATATACAAGAAATTACAAGTTCAATTTTTACCTTTCACAGTAAGAAAACTAATGGGGGAGTTAGCCAGCAGACATCCAAACAATTTCACGTTAGGAAAACGACAATTTGACCACATTCACATCTCCACTGCGTAGATCGAGCTAACTACTGTTAGATATAACCAGTGTTCTGCGGCCCGATATATTTCGGCAATCCAACAGCGCGAACTAAAAGTCAACCGTAGAAATTGCATCATACGAGTACAAGTTAACACGCTTACCCGCCACTCTGAGTGAGGTCAACAAGAAATAAATTAAGTGATGTGAATTATGAGACGGAAAACGGTAATTCTTCCCGAATAAAATCGTGAGACGCTTCTCAGCGAGCATCCAACCGCCGGCCATTAATAAGGACCCGGAGTGAATGCAACGATCTCCTAACGTTAACAGTGGGAACCTGGTCAACAAAAGACAAAAGTATAGCGCAGCTACAATACTTCGCGTAAGATGTACGTAGAAGTCTGAGAAATTAATAATCGTGAATAATTGTCCAATTCGTCGCAAAATGCTATCATGATTTGATTCTAAACTGCTCTTCTCATCGAGTGCAAATGCGATGAGAGATTCATCAGTGCAATAGTCGTTGATGTTGCTTCATATAGGAAACTGTGAACTATTAGCTTGAGTTAGTGAATCATGAAATCATTTCAATGTATACAATAACATGAAAGACACCAGAAGCGTTGTTGAGTACCACAAGAAGGTTTTATATCACAATAGTCGATACAAGTATTGTCCCTCTGAATGTGGTGCAAATGCGATTTGAACTTTTTTATTGAATGTAACTCACAAGGATTCCATTCCTAAGGACACTACTATAAGGGCAAAAGCTGATCATATATGTAACATGATGAGGAAGAAGGTCATGATGTGAGAAGTAGGAATGCTCAAATCATGGAAGTGAAGGACGATCGCGGCGAATTTTCGTCATTCCAGAACGAAATGAATGTCAACTTTCTGTGTCAATGAGCCTTCAAGGAACTCAGTGTTCATTATTTAGAATAAATTTACTTAAATATAAATTATTTGCAATTTAGAATAAATTCACATGTTCTTGTCTAGTAAAATTTACTGCAAATGATTCCGAAAAGTTATAAATCTCGATAATATGAGACTTCCCGATAATTATTATTCATAGATGCTATTTTAGCTAATTTCACTCACAAATCAGGAGTAAAAATTTTCGTCTTAAACTAGCAAAGCTAATAAAACTTTTTTTTAATAAAATTTTTTAGCGCATTTTCTCATTTATAGAAAAAATTCACTATTGTGCTCGTCATGTCCGTCTGTCTGTCCGAGACTTCATGTTTTCGTCTACGTGAAAATGCGCTCTCTGTAACTCACTACAGTGCGTACCGAGTTATATATTTTTATTATTATAACTCAAACAAGTTAATTTTTCGTCCTCCATTTCAATGGCTGAGATGAGCCGTCTCAATTTTGCGTTCATATTCTTATTTGTTTTACGATCTTCTTCGATTTGAGAGATTTGAGAGTGAATTCATCATTGTTATTTTAATCAGCATTTCAAGCATTTTAAATTTTTAAGAATAACATTGGAATTCCAAAAATAAAAAACATCGTTTTCGTAGAAATCTCTATCGGTTTTCAAATTAGGAAGTTACTCAATCTTACTTTACGTTTAATTTGTTCAACAATAAAAGATTATGGGTAATTTAAATGCAGATAAATTAAAGTTCAGATGATTTATTCCTACATTGATACGCTCCTGGCCCGGTTTTATCATAAATATTCATTAATTTTCAGCAGCTTCTTCCTATTTCCCCTTTCATTTATTATGGTGAAAAATAACAATAGGAATATTAATTTTTTTGTTGTTGTTCTAATTTATTACTCAACTGTTCACAATTGTGTATATGATGCAATGGGGACGTAGCGAAACCATTAAAGGCTTGGGTGTTGTTTCTTGTTATTCCTTATAGTTGTATTTTTACTATATCCATTAATAAATCGATAATAAAGGGTACATAATTCATTATATTATATTTCGCAACCTTCTTCCACAAATTTCAAAATCCGATAATTTCACAACGTGCATTACTGCTTTAATATTTTTAATATCAGTTCAATGAATTGGCAAGCAATTCTCCTCCTCCTAACTGAGGAGGTTAGTTTTAGGTTAGGTGAGGAGGTTTAGTTAGGGAGCATCTGGGTTAGGTTTCAGATAGTATAGTTCTGTTCCAAAATCTATCGTCCATCGACAATCCGCCGTTCGACCATAGGCTGATTCGATGCAAAGGATGAATAGAGACGGCTTGATGGCGGTCCACAAATTTGCTGCAAGGCCCCGGCGTGCTGTGTCCGAATGGTGCAGAATTTTTTGCGCATTGGTATGGTAGAC
>NW_025936400.1:0-733 GCF_000764305.2 Hyalella azteca | reverse complement strand
TCCGCCGGCAATGGCGAAAGCATGTGGCAGCTTACGCGCGTGCTCAACGATGTCGGCCGTTATCAGGAAGCCGCCGACGTGTTGGACATTCTGATTCCGCACGATTCGGCGCTGCTGGCGCCGGACAGCATTGAGCTCGTTCGCATCCGATTCGAACAGGTGCGCGCGCTTCAAGGTCTCGCGGATGCAGGTGCCGCGCAAGCCGAACTGGTTGCGATCAGAACCGTCCTCGAAAGCAAGGCTTTGGCGCCTGAGCATCCGTTGATGCTGCAACTGGCGATGCTCGAAGCACCGCCGACCGAGTCGGTGATCAGCAAGCTCGCCAAGGTGCTGTATGCCGGGCACCCGAGCTTGATGGCCGCGAGACCTCTTCTGGCAGGTGGCAAGCCGTTGTGACCGTGAATCGTGCGGCAGCGTGATCAGTGGTTCGAGCATCCCTACAGTAAAGCCAGCGTCACCCATCACCGATACAGGAGCTACCGATGTCATTTGACGAAACCGTCATTGCAAATATTCAGGATGCGTTTGATAGCGATCCGCGTGCCCAGGCAGCGTGTTTGCGCGCTGCGCCGAACGGAGGCGCAATCCAGATTGTGTACGACACCCTCATTGAGCGTGGCTACTCGCCTGGCTTTGTTCAGCATCTTGAAGTCTTCTACAGCTTTGACCCGACCAAGCATGAACCGTCCCGCATCGGATTTTCTGGCGGGAAGCAGCCAATCCGTGCCGTTCT
>NW_025936399.1:0-536 GCF_000764305.2 Hyalella azteca | reverse complement strand
CGGTAGAAAACAGCCCGAGTGGGTGGGTGGGTATAGCTCCCTGGGCAGGTGCCCAGTGCAACCCTGAATTGATAAAATACAGAGGCACTATTCCCGGAACTCTTTCAAGTGCGCTGTTGATGATTTTGAAATCTTACCCGAAGAATTCACGGAGCTCAACAGATCATCAGCACCACTTGTCAGACTTTTCTTTATCCTACCTCCGTGGAAGTGGCTTTTCGAATCATCTGGTGATCACAAGGAATTTAAAAGGAAAGAGAGTAGCAAGAAAATTTACCATTTCTTTTTTAACAGAAAACGCTTCGTAGCCCAACTAAATCGTCAATTCAAAATCACATAAAAATAGAATAGGATAGAAGTGCAGCTCTGAGGAAAAGGCCCTTGGCCGGTTGCCGATTCTTGAATTTTTCGTGACTTGATTCAAAGGGATCCGGCCTTTGGAACCCGATCTTTCCATAACTGACGATTGATTGAGATAGCTGCTGGACTTATTGCCTGGGCCCATACTTTCAAAAATAGTTAAGAGATCGTAAGTT
>NW_025936398.1:33669-39991 GCF_000764305.2 Hyalella azteca | reverse complement strand
TCCGTAACCTATATTTTAACTGAATTCTTCTGAGTTCATTTTTACTTCACATACCCTGCTCACCTCTTGCTCAGGGTACCTATCTCATTTCACACTGTCTTTACACCGGTTCTTGCAAGTAATGGGCGCTCATGCCCTTGCTTTAGTCTTTATTGTTAGCCTGAACTATTTTACCTCAGTGTCTTCGGCCCTTATTTTGTAATAAAAGATTTGTAATGCTAAATCCCGTTTTAAATAATTACTTTAATTAGAGTTATTCTTTCATTCTCCAAGTCATACTGGGTTGTTGCCAAAGAAATTCCAAAAGTAGGTGACGAGTTTGCCTCACCCGTGGCGGGAGACAGTACCCCGGCAACAATGGACTGTTTTTTTTTTTAGATAGGATTTTCACGCAAAGACTTAGCCAAAGCAGTACAAATCTTGAATAAATTAAGCGTTTAAATTAAATTTAATACTATTTATTGACAATGAGCTGCGGCAAGCGTTGTGATTTTTAACGCTTCGATTTTACTTAGCACTATGAACGCTACTCTCTAGCATTTTTTTCAGTCCGTTCAATTTCAAGAAATGTGCTAACACCAAGTTTCCGCCGTGTTTAATACGAGCATAAACTGTCTTGGTATATGCAGATTTAGATCGAGACAAAATTCAATTAGTTGATATAATTTACACTACCGCCCTTCACCATTACATACAAAGATTTTTCAACGCTCAAATAATTGCATTAATACCATTATGAGAATAAATCAAGGACTCAAGGTTACAGGATAGAAATATCAAACAAAATATTGTATGCAAAATTAACTTTTTCTCTACAACTTCCAAACACTTCTAGTAGCTTCAGAAGCACGGAATAAAGCAGGGTTATAGATGTTTTCATCTTTCATCGCAACAGAGGACATTGGATTACGTAGTCTACGCGTCCGACTTGTAGTTGTGGGTGCCTGTTGGCACTTGTTCTGGCATCTATTGTAGTCCAAAGAATCTGGAATGAAAGAAGTTTTTAGAATAATTCCTAAAATTTTAGCATGTCAATAACTTGTGTTAGTATATTTTTGAATTGAAATTAATGCTAACCCTAAAATTGTATACAGTCTATGTTCTGCACTTGCAGCCATTGAAGTGTAGCGCATGAAATTTTTTGAAGCGCATGAAATTTTTTGAGGAGCATGAAATTTTTTATGATTTACGCCGGACGTGTACGCCAAGCACGCAATTTCTTCTCCGTGTACGCCACGGCGTACACTTTGTGTGCTTTGTGTACGCCGGATTAATCCACGAAAAACAGCACCATCCAGAGTATGGGGCGCAGGCTGGTGCACGGTGCACTTTTTTACCGGCATATTATGGCACACGGCGCAAATTGAGGCAATGATAATAAAAATTCCTGCGCACCTGGCACATCTTCCTGACCCACTATGCAGAGGGTGGATGCAGCATTGGCAATATTAGGATTTTTAACCCCAAAGCGTCGCCGGCCATTTTAAAGATGCGTCGCCGGGTAATTTTTAATGAAAAGCCATTTAGAGTAATGACGAACTATTTACAAGCCACAAACTTATTACAAGGTTGCATGCACGTGTTACCCCAAATAACTAATTTTACCCTAAAAACAGTCCGGTTGTACAGCAAGTGTCAACTGAACAAGTAATAAAGCAGTCTGACCGCTCTAATGCGACCGAAACTACGCAATCGAAAAATTGTTGTTTACATTTTTTGCGGGAGCTCATCGCAACTGATTTCCGGACAAGCTTCGCTGCATCGTAATCCATCCAACGTACCGGAAACCTTACTTTTTTTCTAAATAGTTGGCTGAAGACTGAGAAATATATTAAATGCAAGAAATTCAATCTAAATGTGTCGGCAAGATCTTCTGAAGGCAAAAATTTTGCCGATAATGCGTCGCCGTAGGTCTTTAGATCTTCGTTCACTCTCTGCACAGTGGTTCCTGACCATGGCTCAGAGCCTTGTGTATGCCAACAGGCAACAGCCAATGCCAGATTAATCAGCAGAAAACCACACCATCCTGGGTATGGCCAACATAGTTAGTGAGACATGTCAGAGTCTGAGTCTGCCTCGTCGTCAGTCAATCCAAAACAATAACTATTGTTTTTTTTCCTGCATTTCCCCTTCCCTTGCAGTTCTTACACAGCTAATTCAGCAAGTGAAAATAACCTAGAAAGTTACAAACTACGAAATCAGAAAGTAACTTGACTTATTTTGAATAGTTCAAGAGAGCGACTCACGCACGTCCGTCTTCCACAAAGGCCAACAAGCAATCTCCACGGGATAGTTTTCGTCAAATTCGTCTCTGCAAAAGTAAACAACCTAAGCCAGTGCCCAGTATTAGCCGGGTGGGTTAGCTATTTGCTGGCCACTGCGATCCGTACATACAGAAACTTTACTCTAAATGGATGCCTTGTGGGGTAACTGCCGTACGTTACCCGCAGTGAGGAAATTACAAGATAGGAAATGAATCAAACTTGATCAAGTGAATTTATTGGATACGGCAAGGAATATAGAAATGATAACAGTAATAATACCCTTGGCAACGTGAGAACCTGTTCGAGAAGTATGTCATATATGTAACCATGATGAGGCAAATAATAGTACAATATAACCAGTTACGCATATAAACAAAGAAACTTATCTTAGAGACCTAAATCTTAACTAACCTGCTGTTGTGGATCGGCTGGGCTACACTGACTAAGGGACAAACTAGATTACTAGAACGCGAGGTAAACTTCCTAACGGTGTTGCCAAGTCAGAGGAAAAAGGATATATATATTAAAAATCGTAATTTCTAGGTTCGCTACAGCCTAAATCGATTGTTTTAAATTCAATTTCAGGTCAACACTGGATATTTTTACGATATAATAATAATATATCGGTTTCAGCCTTTATTAGGCCGTTGGCTTGTCGTAGATTCTTAACATTGCAGAACATCCACAGCTTGTTGCGGGCTTGAACTCGCGGGAGCGCAGCCGTGCACCACCAATTTTGTGCACCAATAACTATAAGCCCTGAATCGAACGCCTTGGATCTCTCCGGATACCACCAATCAGCCGTGCACCTGTCTCTTATACACATCTAGATGTGTATAAGAGACAGGTCTCAGACTTTGCGCAAGTGTGCAAAATTTCAGATCGATTGGAGAGAAAAAAAAATGAGAAAGAAAAGTGTCAAATAAAAGTGATGTAAAATTGCAAACAATTTTATATTCAATTTTATCGTTACTGACGGCAATGAACACAATTTTTACACTGACGGCACGAACCAAATTTTTCAGAAACACCGAAAAAAATTTCACCGAATGAATGAAAGTACGGCATTCAGAATTGTTTACGCAGCTCAGACTATACGCGGTATACGTCGGCATGGCAAAATTTTTCCTGGAAGTGGGTGCGATCGGAGTGATCATTTTACTGTATTTCGATAGCTGAATTGGGAAGTAATATAAGTCATTCGAGGTTTCTCTATCTAACTAGCATTTAATCTCTATCATTATCGATTCTACAAACATTATCATTTAATTATAATTCCTACAAACTAATTAATTGAATTATCATTTCTACAAACTAATTAATGTGTCTTAAAAATTTTGACATTTCAGAGATCATTTTACTATTATTATTATTATTGTTTCTGTTGATGCTCATATTAGCGTTGTGTTTTATTAACTAGTATAAGATGTGATTTACTCTTATTTCAGGTAACTGGAAATAAATTCGAAAAAAGCTTGGATTGCTAAATCTTCCTACTATACTAAAAAGTTTATTTGGCGTATTTAGGTATATAAAAAATATTTAGGCAAAAAACATTGCATTTCTTTCAAGTTATAATTGTATTGATGACTTTTTTTTATTGACGTGACATGTTAATGAATTTACTTCTGGTCCACTTCNGTATCTATGGTAATGAGATGTAGCAGCCGGTATTGCTGGTATCCGTGGTAATGTGATGCAGCAGTCTGTATCTGTCTCTTATACACATCTAGATGTGTATAAGAGACAGCTAATAATGTCTATACACTCGTTTCCGATCACAGTTAACAGTTCATTTCTTTTGTTCAAAACGGAATCAGAGTTCGTGTAGAGTAAGCTTCGACTTCCGTATAAATGCATCATCATATCCGTATTTAAGGAAATGTTTACACATTTGTTTACACGGCTAAGTAATGGAATAAATAACCCCAAAAAGTGAGTTGAGATCAATAAAGGGTAAAGATACTGAGATTTGTCATTGCAACGAAAATACAAACTGTAAATCTGTAATCAACCTTATATCTCAAATGCTAATCTCTCAAATTAGAAATATTACGGCATCTGTCACCCAAATAACATACTAAGTTCAACCTGACAGGCTACGGAATTTCCAAATGAAATGTACGATGCAAAACGATACAAAACTTACGGTGTTACTTGGTGCAGAACTTCCGCATTAATGATGCAACTTGGCATGGAACTATGGCATCAAACAGAATAAAGGCCTAACGCGGTACGAAAAAATAGATGTATGGATATATACTCAACAACCAGGAATTATTACAGTAAATGCATTCCCCTATGAAAGGCATTAATACGTAAAGGACATGTTTGCAGAATTGATATTGTAGAACATGTTAGAATTTGGGATGATATTTACCAATCTTAGCAGCGTCTGAGAACATTTGCTACTGACTTTCTTGAACACAAACCAGGGGCGGGATTATTAAATTTTCGTAACTTTTTGTACTTACGACAAAAATGTTATGTGTTACGTAAGTACACCCTAATTTTGGCATTTTCAAAACTTTTGTATGCAAGACTTAACTAAAAGCGTATTATCAAAACCATCTGGCTAACTGACCAATCAGAGGCTTTGGATTTGCTCTTTCTATAGCCCCAGTAAAGGTGCTTATACATTATACACGGGGCTATTAGTAGCGTCTACTAGGCGAGGCTACTAAAATTTGTGATGCTTGACGTGTTCAGAGGCAACTAGCTGGTTCATTACAGGCAGAGCACCTCGAGTTGTTTTGAAGCAGTCTACTGCGCTCAGAAGCGGCCCGGCCGTCATACCGAGCACACTTGCGTCGCTCTCTCTCTCGCCCACTGTAGCGCACTGCTGTCTTGCTCTCGCATGCCTCCACCGCGTACACCCTTACTCGACAACTCTCAACGTCGCACTGCCGCGGGCGCAGTGTACCGAAAGCACAATACTCCTGTATAGGATCAAACCTATAACAGATCTTTCACAACTTATCACAAAGCAGACTGGATAGCTTATTCACAGGAAATAGACAAGCACTTCAAGACACTCCAGCACCCACCAACATTCATATTGCCAATAAGATACTCACTGGACGCATCCTACGAGCAGGCAAACATCACATACCCAAAGGAAAAACTAAAACAGACACCTCTACCCCAAGTCATCACAGACATAATACCATAACGAAACATCAGAAAACAGACATGATCCGTCAATCCAACAACTCAACGGAGCCATAGACCATGAAATGAACACACACAAACGCAACCAATGGGAAGAACACCTCGAACACCCTCGAACCCAATGGGAAGAACACCTGCAAAATTGTAGTAGACGCAACCAATATACGCAACCAATAGCCCCGTGTATAAGCACATTAAGCACCTCTCGACCAGTGATCAGTGCGCTTGGACGAAAGCAGGATGTGTGGTGTCAGCGGCATTTGCGGTGCCTGACTAGGGTGTATTTGGATAAATGAGCGAGACGTTATCAAAATAGCAATTCACTTGTTGTTGTGATCATTAACCGAAATTTCTTGCAATAAGGGCAAATAAATGCATTATTACCATTCAAAATTAGAAGAATTTTTTAGAGGGTTACAAAGAATTTAGAAAATTTCGTGAGTTGGAGTTGCGACTGTCATAAAAAGATATAAATTTGTTTACAGAGAACTAGAAAAATGGTTGGCTTGTAAACCTCAATATAATTTTGAATCAAAAAGGCATTATGATATTGTGCAAGTGAATGATCATAAAACTCTTAGATACAAATATCAACATTTGCTTGTAAACTATAGCACAAAAGGCAATTGACATTTTCATCCCAAAAACACCGTTTAGCACGGTCACATATTATATGTCGGATTACTGACAATTCTATCACAATTCACCGTGTTGCGACTTGCTAGTAAATCAATAGTTTCCTATTGCTTCAGCAGACACTCTAAACTTGTGCGGAACTCCACTTACGACATCTCCGAGCAGGCGTACAGTTACGTTACGTAGCTTCCCGCGCAAATGTTTTGATAATACCACCTCTAGAGTTACGTCATCATATCAGCACTTACGCC
>NW_025936398.1:0-33520 GCF_000764305.2 Hyalella azteca | reverse complement strand
CCCCTTCGCCCCCCCGGCCTCCCCCCGTGCTTTCCTCCACCCGCCTCTGCGTCCTTCAGTTTAACTGCAATGGGATCCAATCCAGCGCTGTTGAACTGGCTGCCTTCCTCGTACAACACGATGTTGCGATTGCCTGCGTCCAGGAGACGAAGCTATCAGTGGCCTCCCGCCCTCCCTCTTTCCCTGGATACGCGCTGGAGCGTAGGGACCGTCCCGGTGGCCACGGTGGCGGTCTCCTAATCCTGATCCATCACGACATCCCGTACACCGGGCGTGATATTTCTCCCCTCCTGCGTGGCGACGCCACCATGGAGGCCATAGCCATCTCCACTCCGCTCAATGGCTCCCCTCTCTGTATTATTAATATATACATCCCACCAGCCACCTCCTGCCCCCCGGGATTCTCCCCGGACCTCTCTGACATTGTCACCATCCCGGACAACTGTCTGACAGTGGGCGACTTCAACGCCCATCACCTCTCCTGATTCTCCCACACCGAGGACCAGAGAGCAGCAACGAGAGGGATCACCATCGACGACTTCATCTCTGGCTCCCCCTTAGCCTTCCTCAACGAGGATTCGCCGACCCGCCTCCCCTCCCACGGTCCACCCTCCTCACCTGACCTCGCCATCACCGGGCAGCTACTACTCAGCACCTCATGGGCTCCTCAAGTCGCCCTAAATTCCGACCATTTGCCCATCCTGCTTCATCTACCTCCCGCCGTGGAGTCCCCGGCTCCCCGGTCTGCCCGCTCTTATACTAACTTTAAGAAAGCGGACTGGCATACCTACACGGCAGCAGTTGAAGCAGCGCTCGAGTCAGTCCCTCAACCCACCTCGTGCGGAGGTGAGTCGACCCTCAGGGGCGTCCTGGCGGCTGCTGCCAAGCAGCACATCCCTGCGGGCTTTCGAAAGGAGTTCTCCCCTGCAGTCAGCCCTGGCACCCGGTTGCTCATGGAGCAACGGGATGACATCAGGGCGCACAACCCGAACGACCCTCGGCTTCCAAAACTCAACCTAGAAATCACCACTTCAATACAAGCCCATGCCAGGAATACCTGGCGGACACATCTCGCCTCGTGCAACAGGCGAACTCCCCAGTCAAAACACTGGAACCTTCTCCGCTCACTATCCGGAAAACTTAGCCGCCCTCCACCCAACCAGCCAATCCAATTCGGTCAGACCCCCCTCTCGTCGCAGAGCAAGATCTCCACCGCCTTCTGCAAACTATTCACCTCCATCGCTCCGCACTCCCAAAACCCATCCACCCGCCGCCGCCTTATGCGTCGAATTTGGGCTGAGCACCCCCTGGACAGGGTCTTCGCCCCTTTCACCCCTAACATGGTGAAACTCGCCATCAGAGCCGCTAACAATTCTTCCGCTTGGAGTCCGGATGGCCTCGCGGTTCTCCACCTCAAACACCTTGGCCCACGTGGCCTCCAGTTCCTTAGCCACATCTTTAATATCTCTGTCGCCACGGCCTCCATTCCATCTATATGGAAAAACTCAATAATTATCCCGTTACTAAAACCAGGTAAACCTGGTAACCAGGGCTCCTCATACCGCCCCATCTCCCTCCTTTGTCCAGCGGTCAAGATCCTGGAACGCCTTCTACTCCCATACATCTCTGATTCTCTCGTCACGGATTCTTCGCAACATGGCTTTAAACCAGGACAATAGACAGTCACCGCCCTCCTCCCGCTCGCGCACCAGATTGCGACGGGTTTCAATTCACGCCGTCCCCCATCACGTACAGTGGCAGCTGCGGTCGACCTATCGAAAGCTTTCGATAGTGTCGACCACCCTCTCCTCCTTAGCATGATCGCGGCCTCAGACCTACATCATAATCTGTTCCGCTGGCTGTGCTGTTACCTTAGAGGCAGGATGGCATCCTGCCTCTATCTGAGAACAAGGTCACAAGGTCCCCCTTCAGAACAATCCATTCTGGAGTTCCCCAAGGGTCGGTCATCTCCCCAGCCTCGCTGGGTCGGTCATCTCACCAGACTTCATCTCGGACATACCTGTTCCGACCTTTAACATCGCCTCATATGCAGATGACCTTATTATTTTTTGTGTCGTCCCCGAGGCTCAACGCCGCGGAGGCTGACCTCTCTGAGCTTCTCCGGGGCGTCTCAGACTGGTCGACTGCCAAGAAACTGGTCGTGGCTCCTGGGAAACCCTCCTCAGTCACGCTCTTCACCCCCGACACTCACCAATCCCGTCTTCACCCCTCTGCAACAATCTGCAATGGCATCATCCCCTTAAACAAAACCCCCAAAATCTTAGGGGTCACTTGGGATACCCATTTTACGTTCTCTCCTCATGTCAGAGCCATAGCCACCAAAGCAACAGGCTCTTTACGCATCTCAAAAGCCCTGGCCGGCACCAACTGGGGCTTCTCCAAGGAAGACATCATTGCCACATACCGGACAATTACTCGCCCAATCCTCAATTATGCTGCCCCAATTTGGTACCCAGTCGCCTCACGCACCGCAATTGCAAGTCTCCAAATCATCCAAAACTCAGCCTTGAGACGAGCCACCGGCTGCCTAAAGATGGCCCCAATCACCCATCTCCACCATGAGACCGGCGTCCTCCCCCTGTCCGGCCACCTGGACCTGGCCTGTGCTCAATTTCTCGCCAGCGCCCTCCAGCCTACTCATGCCTCTTTCAGCATCGTCTCCGCTCCCCCCGGAGACCGCCCCATGAAAGCTTCAATCAAGACAAGATTCGGCCACCTTGTGGCGCCTTTCCTGGCTGACGGCATGATGCCCGACGGTGCCTATGGAGAGGCAAAACGCTCCCTCCGCAGGGAGACAGCCACCCGTGTTGCGGCGACGGCCGGTAACAACGCTGTCCTCACAACCCCACCACCACCGATTGCAGCAAAAGGAGCCTCGCTCCCTCGCCCTTACCGCTCAGCGCTATCCCAGCTACGCTCGGGATACTGCAGCTCCCTTGCGTCCTACACCCACAGGGTCGGACGCTCCCTTAGCGCCGCTTGCCCGGAGTGCGGGGATCCCCTCCAATCCGTCCAGCAGCTCTTTGCCTGCCCTGCCTTCCCCACGTCCCTCAGCGTTTCATCATTGTGGGACAACCCCGTGGAGGCGTCGACGTTCCTGGCCACCCTCCCTGCTTTCGCCCATCTTCCCACTCTTCCGGTGCCGCCCCTCCGACCACCACCAGAGCCTCCGCCCACGCGAGCGTGACGTTTGGCGCAAGAAACAACAACAACAAAGTCCTAAATTCATCATAAGGTAAGGTATAAGGTGATGTGTACAAGTTTCATGTGAGTGTTGCATGAAATGTTATCTATTACTCTGTCCTCTTTGTGGGAATACTCCAAAAAGTCCACCAACAGAGCTGTAATTTGTTACTCTGTCTTCTTTGTGGAGATCCTCCAAGGATTCCAAGCCAAACTTATTTTTGTGAGTGTATTGGTCCCACTTTTGCTGACCACTCCTAATTATGTTGACTCATCATCG
The DNA here is from genome assembly GCF_000764305.2 of Hyalella azteca. NCBI lineage: Eukaryota > Metazoa > Arthropoda > Malacostraca > Amphipoda > Hyalellidae > Hyalella > Hyalella azteca. The sequence goes on along the minus strand of NW_025936398.1, from coordinate 30,036 downwards.
GTATATGTCTACTTTTCTCATTGTTAGGATGCATTGTTCAGAGAGTAGTTCATTCTTTCGAAATGTTAACTGTTAATGTTAATTTCTAAAGTTATACTGTGACCTAAACATCAGATGGATAGATCTTTACTGTCTCTGAACAGAGTTAAGAAAGATAAATTAGTTTGTTGTATGCATTTATAGTTCAGATGTTGGATTTGTTCATACTATAATGTTACAAAGTTCCTTTTTTGCGTGATTACTTCTCAAGTTGGTTACTTTATGTGCTTATTTTGTTTGAAGATGTTAGGGAAGACTATGTCATTAGACACAATAATTGTTTATTAAGAGCAGTTGAAACATTGATTCGGCATGGTCTAGTTGGTGCTGTTCTGCTTACAATGTAGTTGGGTAAAAACATACTGGCCTTCAATGGCATGCAGCAATAAGTGATATAGCACATGGAGAGTGGGAAGGAGCAAGCTAGCGGCTTTCGGCAATAAGTGAAATAGCATATGGAGAGTGGAAACAAGCAAGATAGTGATATAGCATATCAAGATAGCGGCTTTCAGCAACAAGTGCTATACCATATTGATAGTGGCTATCAGCAGCATGCAAAATACGTAATATAGCATATGGAGAGTGGAAACAAGCAAGATACCGTCGAGGTTGCGCCGCTGCGGCAGAGGCACCCAGGCAGCAATAGCATCACGCGCCATGCGCCGCAGGTAGCTGTCACTGAAGCCTTCAAACTCCGGTAGGGCCATCATTGACCTGAAGTCCATCACCGCCAGCGTATTGGCAGGGGATCTGATCATCCTGTAAAGAAAATAATTCATCAATTCATACCAAGAGAACCTTGACAAGGAGAACCCAACAACAGTGTTGTATCACATCTATCAAGTATATAATTTTCAGAGCTTTAGGCTTGAACATGAATTTCTGCCTAGAAGCAAGAATATATACATCCAGATAAATATAGAGAAGCCAGGTTGCACAAATAGAGTATGCATTATCTCTAGAATGGCACTTTAAAATTCTAGAGTGAACGCAAGATACATTAATTTTTGAACCAATAAAATTATATACATGTCCAATATGGAAAGAAATGAAGCAGATGCATATTCTTAAATGAAGGATTTACACCCTAAGAAATCTATAAAGAGTTAGATAACAGTGCATAAAGTTAATTTACTTATTATTCAGACACTTCAGCTTTTAGGTGCAACATTTATAATTATGAATGAGGAATGTTTTTAGAATTAGTACCTATTTTAAATTACATCACTGCAGCTCTGCAGAGGCTGTTCAGAGCATGCACACTCTGTAGTTACATCTGTTTACATAATCTTGAATTCCTTCACCTAGATTGAGACTCCTGCCAACTGTGAAGTTTGTGCTGCAGGTAATAGGTACCGTATGGCTTCTCTGTGCTCAAGGTATGAATCAGTTTATATTCATCCCTAACTCAGTGAGGTGCATGGAGAAAAAGTTATGAGGTTGCAGTATTATAGTATAATTATGTATATTAGTAAAGTAGGGTAAATAGTAGTTAAAGTAGTAGTAAAATAACACATAAATTATTATTTATAATAACTATTATTTGTAATAAATTTATTTATTTTTTCATGTCAAAATGGTGTTCACTTTAAAAAACGTGATTCATAGAACTACTTTTTGCATGTATCTTTCATGTTACCACAAAGCTCCAAAAATTGCATTGCTCAACAATTCAGTGCATGCTATCAATGAGAGGATTTAGTTGCAAATGATATTGAAAATTCTGAACCCAAAATTGGATTATTACTCTTCTATTCTCCTCAGCCAGATCACAGACAAGGAATGCATCAAAGCAAGAAAGATGCAACACACGTTTTGCTTCTCAGTGCAAACCAAGCAGGAGCTGAACACAATCAGTGCTATCATTTACTGATGAACAACAGTTTAATCTAAGTACTTCTTCCTGATTCATGCAGTTGATTATGAACTGGATAGAATATTTTGTTCAAATCAATCCTTATGAAGACACTGGAAGTGGAGTTGGTTGTAAATAATAAAGAAATGTCATGAAAGCATCATCACAAAATGTAACCAGAGAAATAAGAAGGGAAATATCAAATGACATTATCAACTAAAAGTTGAGTTAAAATAAAATGTTAATAGATAAGTTTAATGATTGCAATAGCTATAGTCATTGACAATCTGAAATATTGGAATACAGATAATGAATTATTATCAGTGATAAAATTTTCAAATTCAATTAATTAAATCAAATTAATAAAATAAAAAATGAAATTAGGTATAAACAAAGAGTAAAATTAACAAAAAACTCAACAGCCAATTGAACTTTGGAAAGCCTTGTTTTGTGTGATGGCAGTGACAGGACTGTTATCATAGAAAGAAACTTGGATTGAATAACTAACATAAGCACACAATAAGATACATTTCTGGACTAAGGTATCTAGAAATTAATAGAAAAAAGCAAGTTGAAACAGCGTATAAGATACCTAAATGTACGAAATTGTTCTCTTACTCTTTAATCAGCATAAGTTCATGATTAGATGTCCACTTTGGGAGATCCTCAGCATCTGGATGCTTCAGCTTGTAGTGATGCAAATGCAAAGCATGCTTCACAAAGTTGATATATGCAGCGCAGCAGGCTTTGTTCGTGCGTGTCTGCAAAAAAACATGGTTCTTGGCAGGAAAGCTTAGCATTGATACAAAATATGCAATGAAATATTTTAATAACAAATCACTCCCACCCAATCTATTTCAGTGTTAGCTAGAACATTTTTATTATAAATTAGCAATACAAGCGAATGAGTCAAATCCTATCTGGGAAATTAGCTTAATGTTGCTAAATCAGATCCTCTGAAAAAACTTTGAATGCAATTGAACAAAAAAAAATATTATAAGCTTCCTCAACATTTGGCATCTTTGAACTCAATAGTGTCAGTAACACAGATTCAACATTACAGAACTCCAGGAACTTAATTGAATAAAACAGCAGTCAAAATAGCAGCATCACCTGTCATCTCCTCTGCAAAACAGGCTACAGCCATGTATGTGAATATTATCAGAAAATACTAGAAATTGCCAAACAGGCTACAGCCATATTACAGAATACTAGAATACATGTGAATTTTTACAGAAAATACTAGAAATAGCCATTGAGCATGAAAGCTCAATCAATTGCACAATGTAATTTTTGGCTGCACACAGTAACCAAAGAATATCAGTAACAATTAAAACTTTACAGGAATTAATAGAGATATTTTCTTGACAGATTTTACAGGCAGGAAGGAAATTATGAACCTATATTATTATTATACTGGAATAAATAGGATTCAAGTCAAGATTAAGCCACTCGCCTTAGAAACATTTCTGGATAACCAAAAAGTTAAAGAAAATAGAAGAAGAAGCAAGTAGGTATTAATTTCCTGGTAAACACATCTGAATAATGACATGGTATTCTGTTATGTATTTGCACTTAAAATCTTTTTACCACCCATGGTTAATCAGGCACCACATAGCTCATTGTGACAACATTTTGCAGAGTGGAGGTTATGGGCTGCAGCCTGTCAGTAAATCTCGGTGCATTGCCAGTTAAGGGTTTTGATAAAGCTGGTCCATTTGCTGTATCATCTAAGAATTTTAATCACTCCTGTAATTTATTATTGGTAAATGCAGCATTACTACTGTTTGCAATTGTTTTGCTTGCAAATATGTTTTATGTGCAGAGACAATATACCATGGTAATTTGTTTATGTTGTCCACAATACCCACAATTGGCAGTAGTCAAGAGCGTCAGTGTAACATTTAAATTGCTTCATTTGGCCTGTGTTTATTTTTGTATATTATTCCTAACTAATTGCCATGCTTCCAGTGGATATTCTTTTTTCATATAACATGCAGCTTACAAGAGCAATAAAGGGAAGAAAACCTATGTTGCTTGTTGACTGCCTTGGCAATGCAAACTAATACACAAAATGCCTTGGACATTTTCATAGATTGCTTTATAGGATGACTTCATGCAGAACCTTCAAAGAAAAAAATAATAATCATTATTCCTCCCTGCTGATTGATAGGAATGATGTTCAAAACTAAGGAGATGAAATGCTTATGAATTCAAGGGAACTTTTGTACTTAAAAACAACTCACTCTAACAAAAAGGAATACTTTCATCCAGTTAATGCCACTGATGGAACAGGAGTGGTTTTGAGTAGGCGCTTTGTTCCAGGTGTACACCACTCCTTTGATGAGACGCAACATCTCTTCTTCTGTCCATGGTCCATAGGCAACTGAAAACCAGTTATGGTCAGCTTAGCCACTGCCATGCTAATACTCCAAATAGCTTAGAATAATCTTAGGGAATTTTTTTTCAAGACTTTTGATCAGTCTGGAAAATCAAAATTAGTTAACATATTTTCCTCCAGTCATGTATGCTATGCTGGAGAAAAATTTTATAATAAGCATGACTTTGGCAATTTGAACCTGACATCACTGAATGTTAAAGATTGGTTTAATCACCTTGCAACCCTCAATCAAGGCTGTTCTCATGCCACATCAGGCCTACATTTCAGCGCCGACATCATTAGGTTATGTTAAATAAATCAACAAAATCCACAATTAGTACTACAATTCTTACCTTGGCCCCCCACCAGCACTATTTTTCTAAGTTCACTATTTTTCCAGGCTCCAGCAGATGCCAGATGAAATATTCTGAACAGAATACAATTGTCTAGTCTAGTTTTTATGAAAGTACAAAAAAATTTATATCAATTATCAACAATTATTCTCATTTACATTTACCAGGTTGAAATAAGGTGTTAACTTTGTAATTTTACAACTACCAGTACTGGTAATAGATAACCTCATAACCACAGCCGGGCCATGGTGGAAAATAGATTTTTTAGAATCAGTTAATTTTTAATTTCCTCATCTACTCAAGACGTTGTAAACAGATTTTTTATGTATGATAATGCTGGTATCCTGATAGTGAGATACTTTACTGGTCTGAGACCAGTAGGAACTGGTCTCAACTGGTCATAGGACTCAAAAATTATCTTGAGGAAGAGTCTAAAAAACTCTGTATTGCCACTATGCACACATGCACTGTCTACGGACCACAGGCCACTGGTGTCTGGTATTGCAGTTGTGAACTTGTGCGACGCAAGGAGTAATGCCAATGGCGAGACATCGGCTCAGGCTCTCAAGAAGTGAAGTCGCACCGGTAACTTGAACGTTGGTACCATCACGGTACGGTGTCGGTACCAAGCGGCTGAACTTATCACATAATGAAGGAAATACTAAGATCTAATTCTAATAAATGAAGATAATAGTTCAACAATCACTCATGTCCACTGTAACGTCGGAAAAACTCTGAACAGCCAAGATTTTCCGATTCACATGGCAATAACAAAAAGCGATGTCCTTAACATGCGCAACAAAGCCAACGATGCAAGGAATGTTGCCACAATAAACTGATTACGTTTCTATTCTTGTAATTGGTTCAAAGATTTGTTGTACAAAAGTACATCTCAGCCAGATACTGAATAAGAACATAAAGTTTGATAATAAGCACGCTCGTGCTCAAAATGTGTAAACATAATTCGTTTATAATATAATGAAATTTAGTATATGGAAACGATGAATATAATGGAAAATTCCAGAATATTTAAACATTTAGCTAATCAACGTGCATCCCGGCAGGATAGTTTGAACCATGAATGATGGAGAAAGGGCCTAACCCATTAACATACTTGCCGAAATTAAATGTGAAAATTATATATAAATTGAAATAGGGATTTTGTCGGTAAAGGCATGCTTACTTTCCATTAAATTAAATCATCAAAAGTTATTGCCTTGAATGATTTGGCTACTAAATGGAGTTTATATGGATTTTAAATCATCCTAAATCAGCATAAATTCTAACAAAATATATTTTTCATATATATAATCACAACAAATTTTCAGAATATTCTCGAAACAAATTATGAGAAATTTATTTTCTAAATGAATCTCAGATTACAGCAAACTGATGCAGAGCGAACCTCTATGAAAATAATCATAAATAGAACGAGATTTTAGTTGAAATGTAAGCATTCAAATCGTTTAAATTAATTATGAACTGAGCTCACATTTTTTTGTCAGATAGAAGTATTCCATTCAATAAGAAAATTGCAGTGTTCTGAGATGCGCAAAAATGCAATAGCTCTGTGTAAACATCGGTATACGATATCAGCAACGGTCTTCTGTTCAACAGGAGTGGATGTCAAAGTATAAGTTTAGGTTCGAACAACTTACGCATGCACGTGTTCGATTGCAGAATCGATTATATATATAGCAACCGAAACATGGTCGTAAGTAGCAGGTGGCCACTCATTTGTGAACAACCTTAATTTTGCCTTCATTTGTTTTTGCCATAGTTATATGGCAATACGGGCCGAAATTCACAATACCGGGTAATCAAGAAATTTTTTCCAAACTATTGAGCAAATTCAAACGAAATTTTGAATTTACAGTCCTAACTACTGAACGTTAATGTTTAGCTCATGAAAATTTATTCGATTGTGCCTTTGATCCCGAATTTTTTTTTATTTCACCTTCATTCGTGATTTAAACAGCAATACGTGCTTAACGATGTTAATGAGTGAACGAAAGGGAACGTGTATAATAGGGAACGGCATCGCCTATGTTATTAAATTCGCAGTAATCAAGAAATCCCTTCCAAAACTACTGAATGGATTTGAACTAAAATTAGTATTTAAATACCTAACCTCAGCAACGGTGATGTTTAGCTCGGTACAATTTTTTCGTTTTGCCTTCGTTTGCGAGTGATACGGCTATACGTATACGGATATACGTAAACGGCTCTTGGTTAAACCGGCCGGTAGAAATGCCGGTCGTTCCTCCAATATCTGTATAGCTCGCGAACGAAAGCAAAATAGAAAAATTGTCACGAGCTAAACATCACCGCTGAGAGGTTAGTTATTTATATACAAAGTTTCGTTTAAATATGTTCAGTAGTTTAGAAGAAATTTCTTGATCGCCGCGAATTTAAGCGACAAATTATCCGGCGATACGGGCCGAATATAAGGAAATGTGAAATGAAGAATGACTGTGGAATGAAAACTAAAAAAACTCGCAAACGAACGTAAAATCGAAAATTTTTAAAAGCCAAAAAAGTAACGCTTGGTAGTTAGGAATGTATATTCAAAATTTCGTTCAAATCTGTTCTGCAGTTTGGAAGAAATTCTTTAATCACTGCAAATTTCGGCCTTTATCGCAATATAACTCACGAATGAAGGTGAAATTTAAACATTTTTACGAGCTAAAAATCAACGTTAGGTTCTGATGAATATTTGTTCCAAGTTTCCTTGAGCTGCGTTCATTAATTTGGGAGATATTACTTGATAATTGAATTTGGAGATTGGTCGTGCCACTGGCCACGAGTCCGGCCGGGAATTTGCCCAAGACGTCCTAGGTTTCTAGTGCTGAAACAGTTAAAACAGCTTAAAAACATATTGGTTCACTAAATGGGGTTGTTCTATTTGTGAAATACACATTTGTGTTTAACATTTATCTATTAAAATATATAGATAAAAATAGCAGCGTACTAAATTTCAAGAAAGAGGCGCATGTTTTTATATGTGTCTGTCTAACGTAACCTAACCTAACCTGCGCCGCCTGTTGCGGTAGGGCCTGTTGCGCTCCGGCCAGTTGGGCTCCGGCACTGTGAAGCAGTGGCTGTATTGTGCAAAGCGGATTTACTGTTAGCCGGAGTTACCCACAGCTCATTGATCTGAGGCTATGTGTAGATATTGCATGCTGCTGATGGTTGGCGTTGGGCCCAGGGCCTGTTTATGAGTCAATTTTGTTACCCACGGCTGCGCTCCCCAAACAACGTACTTGGTCGCGCATAGATCTTGCAGTCATGTTTAGTCCAGTATGGAACATGCTTATCACGCATTCTGAGTACCAAGTTGTGGACTTGGCTCGCAGTTGAAGTCAAATGTTGTACAAAGCTTGCACCGGTGTACCGCGTAATACCTCATAAGTAGAGTGATTCCAAAATTTTCCCCGGTTTTTGATGTTAAAAAAGGAGAGAAACTCAGTGTTCATGCATTCCAAACTCCAAGCTAGCGGTCTTTTGTACCCAAGTGCGAGAACAGCACGCAATGCAGTGCAGCAGGTTTAAAACAGCGTTGAATTTGCATTCAAAACTCCCATGCACATTCCTCACACATTGTATCTAGTGAGAATAGCGCATACAATACTCGATCAGGCTAATCGGAGCCACTTTTACGTGCTCATCTTTCCGGAAACGTAGTACTCTCACTTGGCGCACATATGCGCAAAAATATGTACTTGACCGTTTTGATTGGAAACCAAGTTAACAAAAATTTCGGCTTCACGCCAATTCCCGCGCCAAATGAATAGAACGCTATGTTTGGAATTACATGTCGAAGGCTTCTTAATTACGCAATTCATGCTTGTATTAGTTGAATGCGAGGGAACCGTTGTCCGCGTATTTCTGTCAGAGTATTCCTACGTGCTTTACGATACGATGGCACGCCTGTGCATGCCCGTATCATGTTTTTTTTTTTAAACAGGCCGAGAATAAAAATTAATACCACGCTCTCGGAGATGCAAAATGCAAGAAAGAATGTGTAGTTTTACGGTCTAGCTGGTTGGAGAATTACTGGAACGGATCGTGTAACTATCACATTGCGCTCCATTGAAATTTGTTTCTGTACAATTCGGGGCAGTCATGCGTCGTTTAAAATTTTTAGTTAAAAACAAAGAGAACAATAAAAATGCTGACAATGCTCTCCTATACGAAATATTAATAAAAATGGGTTGTTCATTCCGGCGATCTGCCGACGCAGTAAATACTGACCAAAAATCTTGTCGCAAAACGACATGATTTAACTTATATTCCATACGAACGCGTTTAGCTTTAAAGCAGCTATAATGAACGTTAATGTGGCGCAACGCTGCGTACCGTACTAATACAGCAAGTATCTAACACATCGCCTGATTGCTCGTCACAGTTCAAGTAGTTTAGTTAAGTTTAGTGGCCACATGTTCACTAGAGCTTCAGCTAATTAGCTATCTCGTGCCGAAAGTCAAGATGAACACCAAAGATGTGGAAGGTCTCAGTTATACGAAGTTTCTCAAATCAAAAATTAATGTCTCAATTGGGCGGAAGGTCTCAATTGTTCAGCCCGTTGAAGCTGGTTCGACAGAAGCAGCGTAAGCATCTCAAAGAGACGAAGTGTCAAGAAGGGACAGGTGGAAAGCAACCGAAACTAAGACACTCGAACAAGAGGTCGCTTGCACGGGACGTCGGCCGCCCGCAGGAGAGAGACAGAGAAAGGAAATGAATCATACCTACATAATAACCTAACCCCACAACTGAGACCTGCAGTCAGACACCGCAAGCTCAGCGGTGGGGCGCTCAGGAACAATCCCCCTAGGAGCGGCGAAATTCCATAGGACTTCTGACGAGCACAGACACGCGTCAGAAGTCCCCCTGAGGGGATAGTTCAAGTAGGGATTTACTCGCCAGAACCTGTTGCACGCGACGAGTCAGTTTCGACTTCCGTAAAAATTCATCATCATATCAGAATTTAAGGCAATGTTTACATATTTGTTTACGCGGTTCAATAATGGAATAAATAGCTCCAAGAAGGGAGTTGAGAATAAAAAAGGTAAAGAAAACCAGAATTGTCAGTGCAACGGAAATGCAAACTGTAATCAACCTTATAATTCTAATGCTAATCTATCAAATTGGAAATTTTACGGCATCTGTCGCCCAACTTCCATATTAACTTCAACCTGACAGGTTACAGAATTTCCAAATGAAATGCAGGATGCAAAACGATAGAGAACTTACGGTGTTACTTGGTGCAGAATTTATGCATCAATGATGCAACTTAGCAAGGAACTATGGCATCAAACAGCATAAAGGACTGACGCGGTACGAATATATGCACATATATATATAATCAACAACCAAAAATTATTGCAGTAAATGCATTTCTCTATGGAAGGCATCAATACACAAGGGACATGTTTGCAGAATTGATAGTAGAACATGATAGAATTTGGTATGATATTTACCAACCTTAGCAGCGTTTGAGAACAGTTGGGAATGACTTTCTTGAAAAAACATGCACTTAGGCTTTGGTTGCACAGTTAAGTCTTTGATTTTGGAGATGGAGGTTATCATGCTTTTATTTCGAGGGATTTAGATTCTTCAACCGTTATCGTGAGTCGTGATCGTGATGGTCATCTTTTTCGAGAGTTATCATGGTCATCACCGTTCGACTCACCATCACCCTCATCCTACACGAGGTCATCGTTTCCCAAATTGTGGTCACCACCGTTCGACTCATCATCACAGTCGAGTCGTCCTACTCGAGGTCATCGACTACCAACTTATATTATCACAGCCTATCAGTCGCAGGAAGACGTAAAACATCGTCATCAAACAACTCGCAATCCCTTATCCTAGTCGTGTTTGCTTTCACCCTACTCGAAGTCATCATCTTCGTACAACTCGCAATCATCTTTCTGCAGCTCGAGGTCATCATCACCAAACAAATCGCAATCTTCTTTCTTTAACTTGAGGTCGTCATCATCCAAGCCATCCAGGAGGTTAGGGTCCTCAAGGTCCGGATCCTCGACATCAGGCTCAGTGATGTCAAGCTGATGCAGCGGCACAGTAGCGAACATTCGCTTGATGTGTTCGTCGAGATACTCGGGTATGGCGTCTGCAAGCTTGGCACTTCGGTAGAAATTAATCTGCTTCAACACTCTGGAGTGGTTGTCAAGCTTGCGCTCGAGCTTTGGCAGGATGTGAGTAGCTAGGTAGTCCAGCGAGTCTGTGCAGCACAAAAAGACTTGGTTACAAATAAATGAAACTAAACATTCTCAATGGTAAAAAGTGGTTTAAAGAGAATGTATTGAAGTTAGGAGTGATATGCTAAACAAATTCGTCACTAAAATTAATGTTCAACAAGGTTCTGAAAACTGCAACATAAATGTGCATCTGTGAGATAAGTGATTCTGTTGCAAGACAGGAGAGGTAACCTTCATTAATTTCATAACTCAATAATAAAGTACAAGTGATACAGAAAAATCTACTAAATCCAGCACCGAAAGAATTAATTACACCGAATTGTGTACGAAGAACGGCACTAATAATACCTTACAGCTAAAACTATGATTGACAAGCCTTACATAGATTGTACTGCGAAGTATAATATATAAATGTAACCAAATCTCACACAGCCTGTGTGAGATTTTGACACACAATCTTACAGGTTATTGCGTGCTCGTATGTATTTTCAGGTAATTTTCGAGTGCATGTGGCATCACGTCATAATGTGCCAGAAATTTTCAGCAGTTTCAGTAACATAAATTATATTTCACGTCATGTTTTCATGATGCGCTTGCACTTCAGGCCACTGTCCGGGTAATCGTTAATTGGGCATTGTAGTTAAGACGTTCATGCTTCATCATGCTGTTACATCATTCGATGTTCTAGACCTGCCTAGCGACGACTCGGAGACAGAGGACGACGAAGGCGGCGCATCAGCGTGACCTAAGAAGTCCTAAACTCATCATAAGGTAAGGTCATAAGGTGATGTGTACAAGTTTCATGCGAGTGTTGCATGAAATGTTATCTATTACTCTGTCCTCTTTGTGGGAATACTCCAAAAAGTCCACCAACAGAGCTGTTATTTGTTACTCTGTCTTCTTTGTGGAGATCCTCCAAGGATTCCAAGCCAAACTTATTTTTGTGAGTGTCTTGGTCCCACTTTTGCGGACCACTCCTAATTATGTTGCCTCATCATCGGTATATGTCTACTTTTCTCATTGTTAGGATGCATTGTTCAGAGAGCAGTTCGTTCTTTTGACAAGCATTACCTAAATGTTAATTTCTAAAGTTATACTGTGACCTAAACATCAGATGGATAGATCTTTACTGTCTCTGAACAGAGTTAAGAAAGATAAATTAGTTTGTTGTATGCATTTATAGTTCAGATGTTGGATTTGTTCATAATAGAATATGTTACAAAGTTCCTTTTCTTGCGCGATTACTTCCCAAGTTGGTTACTTTATGTGCTTATTTTGTTTGAAGATGTTTGGGAAGACTAAGTCGTTAGACACAATAATTGTTTATTAAGAGCAGTTGAAACATTGATTCGGCGTGGTCTAGTTGGTGCTGTTCTGTGTACAATGTAGTTGGGTAAAAACATACCGGCCTTCAATGGCATGCAGCAATAAGTGATATAGCATATGGAGAGTGGGAAGGAGCAAGCTAGCGGCTTTCAGCAATAAGTGAAATAGCATATGGAGAGTGGAAACAAGCAAGATAGCAGCTTTCAGCAATAAGTGATATAGCATATGAAGAGGGGAAACAAGCAAGATACCGTCGAGGTTGCGCCGCTGCGGCAGAGGCACCCAGGCAGCAATAGCATCACGCGCCATGCGCATCAGGTAGCTGTCACTGAAGCCTTCAAACTCCGGTAAGGCCATCATTGACCTGAAGTCCATCACCGCCAGCGTATTGGCAGGGGATTTGATCATCCTGTAAACAAAATAATTCATCAATTCATACCTACCAAGAGAACCTTGACAAGGAGAACCCAATTATAAGGGAGAATTATACCGTAAGTTAAATTTAGGATTCTTTTTAAAAAATGTGACCAACAGTGTTGTATCACATCTATCAAGTAATTTTCAGAGCTTTAGGCTTGAACATGAATTTCTGCTTAGAAGCAAGAATATATACATCCAGANTTTAGGCGTGCGTGTCTGCAAAAAAACAAGGTCCTTGGCAGGAAATCTTTGCATTGATACAAATTATGCAATGAAACCAATATTTTAATAACAAATCACTCCCAATCTATTTCAGTGTTAGCTAGAACATTTTTATTATGAATTAGCAATGCAAGCGAACAAGTCAAATCCTATCTGGGAAAATAGCTTAATGTTGCTAAATCAGATCCTCTGAAAAAACTTTGAATGCAATTGAACACAAAAAAAAATATTATAAGATTCCTCAACATTCGGCATCTTTGAACTCAATAATGTCAGTAAACACAGATTCAACATTACAGAACTCCAAGAAGTTAATTGAATAAAACAGCAGTCAAAATAGCAGCATCACCTGTCATCTCCTCTGCAAAACAGGCTACAGCCATGTATGTGAATATTAACAAAAAATATTAGAAATTGCCAAACAGGCTACAGACATATTACAAAATACTAGAATACATGTGAATTTTTACAGAAAATACTAGAAATAGCCATTTTTCAATGAAATGAATATATATGATTTTAAATAATAGGGTCACATATACATGAAGAATTAATTTGTGGAATTTTCTTGTATATCAAGTGCAATACTTTAATACAAGATATTGGCTGAGAGTTCAATATATTTTACCAAACACAATAGCTTAAATTGCTCATTTTCAGTTTCAATAAAATATGTGCAATCAAAAATAAATAAATGAGCATGAAAGTTCACTCAATTGCACAATTTAATTTTTGGCAGCACACAGTAAGCAAAGAATATTAGTAACAATTAAAACCTACAGGAATTAATAGAAATATTTTCTTGACAGATTTTACAGGCAATAAGGAAATTATGAACCTACATTATTAGTACATATACTGGAACAAATAGGATTCAAGTCAAGATTAAGCCACTCTCCTGAGAAACATTTCTGGATAACCAAAAAGTTAAAGAAAATAGAAGAAGCAAGTAGGTATTAATTTCCTGGTAAACACATTTGACTAATGACATGGTATTCTGTCATGTATTTGCACTTAAATATTTTTCCCACCCATGGTTAATCAGGCACAACATAGCTTATTGTGGCAGCAGAGTAGAGGTTATGGGCAACGAGCTGCAGCCTGTCAGTAAATCTCAGTGCATTGCCAGTTAAGGTTCATGACAAAGCTGGTCCATTTGATGTATCATCAAAGGATTTTAATTACTGCTGTAATTTATTATTGGTAAACGCAGCATTACTTCTGCTTGCAATTGTTTTGCTTGCAAATATGCTTTATGTGCAGGGGCAATATACCATGACAATTTATTCATGTTGTCCAAAATACCCACAATTGACAGAAGTCAAGAGCATCAGTGTAACATTATTCCCAACCTATTGCCATGCTTGCAGTGGATATTTTTTTTTCATATAACATGCAGCTTACATGAGCATTAAACGGAAGAAAGCCAATGTTGCTTGTTGACTGCCTTGGCAATGCAGCCTAATATGCAAAATGCCTTGGACATTTTCAACTATTGTTTTATAGGATGACTTCATGCAAAACCTTCAAGGAAAAAAATAATAATCATTATTCCTCCCTGCTGATTGATGGGAATGATGTTCAAAACTAAGGAGATGAAATGCTTCTGAATTCTAGGGAACTTTTATACTTAAAAACAACTCACTCTAACAAAAAGAAATACTTTCATCCATTTAGTGCCATTGAGGGAATGGGAGTGGTTTTGAGTAGGCGTTTTGTTCCAGGTGTACACCACACCTTTGATGAGACGCAACATCTCTTCTTCTGTCCATGGTCCAGCGGCGACTGAAAACAAGTTATGGTCAGCTTAGCCATTGCCATGCTAATACTCCAAATAGCTTAGAATAATCTTAGGGAATTTTTATTCAAGAATTTTGCCCAGTCTAGAAAATTGAAATCAGTTAACATATTATGTATACTATGCCGGAAATTTTTTTTTTAATAAGCATGACTTTGGCAATTTGAAATTACCTTCACTGAATGTTAAAGATCACCTTGCAACCCCCATTCAAGGCCATTTGGCAAACAAATTTAGACCTACCATGCAACTATTCCCTTGCAACTGAAAAATAAGTACCTACCTACATGAAGCAACTATTGGCAATATTAACACATTGACTACGAAGTGGTACATATGCGTACCATGATATGTATTTCTCCAGGACGTACTGGTACATAATTAAGGGTTGCCAAAAATCGGACAAATCCAAGAACAAAAAAGGGCAAAAAAGGCCAATAACTCAATGTATACTAGTTTATTTCTAGGTTCCGCTATAAAAATTCCATTTATTTTCTTTTTGCAGTATTTAAAATTTAATTAGGAAGTACCCCTATCATGAATTTTAGCCAGCAAACACAATTGAGAAAAACTAAATCACGGAATTTGTCTGGAAAAAATGACCGTCTGGTAACCCTGTTTAAAAACAGTATAAAAAATGAAATAATCGTACAAGATGAAGCAATCATAGTCAATGTGTTAAATTGTTTTCAAGTTCAAAGGTAAAAAATTATTTAAGAAAAAGACAAATTTAAATACTTCAATATGCAAAAAATAATTTAGGTTGAATCAGGTGACACTATTGAATTTTTAATATCTGAAATAGGTATGTTGTATGAAAGCCCTTGCTTATACTGAAATGGCCAAAATAATAAATAAATATAAAAACATTTTTAAAAACCACGTTTTTCTGGTGGTTACAAAACTAAAAACAATGAATGAAATAAAACAGCATTAGATTTGAAACAATACAATACAATAACAATAAAACAGCATTAGATTTGAAATACTATGCGTCTCTATACATAATTTAAATCACTTTTCCTGTTAAGTTTGTGTACTTACATACATTAAAATACGATTTTTCAAGTGTACGAATATTTATTTCCCCCCACTGTATATATAAAGAAAAAAATGCTAAAAGATAATCAATTTTTGTAAAATGACTGATAGGCCCAAGTATATGAAAATGGAGAAATTTCCAAAAATCCAGGCTATCATAGACTCTGACAGCTACATTATAAAATTTATGATGGTAATTAAGCAATAGCAGCGGAAAGCAAAAAGGCAAATCTTGATGTATATTTATGCCTTGGAACAGGATTGCATAAGACCCATATCAGTTCTGCTACTTTGTGATTCTATTTTGTTGAGATATTATGTATTGAGTTGTGAAACAATTCTGTGAATGATCATTGAATAGAGTCTTTATGAATCTTTAATGAGAATAACAGCAATCATGCTATCTCAGCTGCATATTCATGATACATTAGAATGATATATTGGCATCTCATGCTGGTAGTGACACAATACATACGGTACTTGAAATTAATATGTTTCAAAGTTAATTTGTGAGCAGGGATGAAAAAATACAAGATTGTCTCACATACCTGAAACAAACTTCGGTTTAATCCTTTTCTTATGTAGTTTAGAAACTTTTTTTGTTGAGGTACTGAGGTGAAGAAGACCTGATTTATTGAAAATGAGTCAGGACTGCCTTCCAAAATGCAGGTGCGGTAGTTTATCAGGGGGCGCAAGTCATAAAATTTGTACTCCTGCACAAAAATTATAACATTGCAAATTCAATTTAGAGAGCATTAGAACTATTTGCAGCCATTGAAAGATTATCTGCCATTAAAACTCCAATGTATATACTTGAAAACTCCATTGGTAATTCCTGAATAATACTGTATACTGTATTGTTATTTTTACTAGAGTAAATAGTAAAATTCAAATCGTACAATTTTTGTTAATGCTGTTATTATGAGTATTAATTCCAAGATAATAATAATAAATAAGAGAGGTTGGAAAATAATAATAGAAAAGAAGAGATGTTTGCTGTAGAGAAGTACAAGCCAGGTTGGCAAGATGCAAATAATATGAAGTGGCTGAAAAACATGGATTATAATGTGCATTGGGGAAGACAACCAAATGTCCTAGCAAATTTTGGATTGGAAGTGTTTTAGGCAACAGGCAGAACTGTTAGGCACTGTTAAAAATATTTGGTGCTGAGTATTATAATAACAAATGAATAAATAAAGCAAATGAAATGTAGGTGGTAGTGATCTATTGTTTTGAAAAGATCATGTAATGCCATCAATGACTTGTTTGTCATGGACAGTATCATTAACCAAGCTGTATAAAATATGAAAAAAGGAGCCACTTGAATGAGTCTTCTGGTAGACTAAAGGAAACTAACTTCTTGATAAAATGCAGTGGTTAATATTTTGTATAATTTGCAGCAAAAATCTTGCAAAACAATGAAAAATTACCAACCGTAATTAAAAATGAATGACTCAACATTTACTTATCAGAGTTTATTTTAGTTTTCTAACTTCATTCAGCCAAACTAGAATTTGAAATTATCACCTATCAACTGACCTTTTGAAACTGATTCCAATTTTCATTAATAATTTGTCTCTCCTTTTCACTAAATTTTCCTTCATTATACTGTCTGTTAGAGTTATGCTTTGCTGCATCCAGGGTTTCAACCACAGCATCTCCATCAGCATCACTTTCCTTGTCCATGAACAATTTTCCAAGAAACTGTAATAAAAACAAAGGTTCATGAAATAACTCATTTGAAAAGCATAAGACTGAAATTGATAACAGAATTTTCAGCTTGGCGAAGTTCTGTAGACATTTTGGAATAAGGGAGAAGCTACAAGTTTTTAACATGAGACAAGTTTTCTCTCCTATATTTGGGCATAATGACTTGACAATATGTGCAATCAGCAATTAATTATCCAGAATAGGTTATTTATTCAGTACTATTTACTATTATTATTGTATAGGTATTTCTTTTATTTAACCAGTATATATCAAATTCCATAAACCAAACACTGTCTATCTACACAGCTACATGGTACGGTATATCTATCTGGGAGAAAATGTTTTCCTAAATTTATATTTGTTGAAGATTACATTACATCTTTCCCATCAAGTTACTCATTAAACTTCACAGCAGTAATTGATGAATAAATAGCTAAATCTAAAGATGAGGAAATAAAAATAAAAATCAATATCAATCAAGCATGTCATAGGTACTATTAATAGAAGTAATTCATAATTTAAAGATGCTAAAAGATGTAATCAATTCTTGTTATAATTTTATGAATGTCACTGGACAATGTTTTTTTTTACAAATTTTTTTCACTTGCTGAGAATGGAATGGAAATGAAATTTATAAAGATAAACAGTAACTACAAATTAACTTGGTAACTGGATGAATTAGATAAACAATGGCTACTATAGAATAAAAAAATTATATCCAGACAATTTAGATTCCAGAAAAAAATATATATACATATATATGGAAATAGTCTTGGCAAGGATGCTCCCAAAAAAAGTATGATAAATGTTCAATCAGAAGTCAATATACCTAAGTACCATTTTGAGTAGTGAGTGAACATAAAAAAAACCTCAAGCATCACTAATGGATCAGTCTTAATTTGCAATTAGAAGGTCAAGAAAAATACCCACCTCAACCTCCTTGTATGTTGGCAGGTAAGGCATTGCATAGTCGACCTTATTCATCTTCTTCTCTTTCATGGACTTTTCATCAAGAGTGCCAAGTTTAAAATCCATAAAATGCTTGGCAATTTTATTTATTTTCTCATTCAATTCATTTTCCAAATCTTCAGGAGTAAGTTCATTGTAGCCATATAAGCTTTCTTGAAAATTTGTCCAGAATTTAGCTCTTTCCCATTCAGCTTCTGTAGATTTGAATTTTGGTTTGTAGAAATAGTCTTCAAGACTGCAAAACTTTGAAGATATTCTAGCCTTTGCAGATTTGATAACTTCAAATGGGCCAAGCATGCCAACAACAAAAAAGTTACTGCCACAGCCACTAATGTCAATACCTGAATGATTTCCTTTTATGATATTTGATCTTACATTTTCATTAATTTCATGTAAATTACCCACTGAGTTACATTTGAGGATGGCTGGAGCAGTTTTCACAGAAATATTTTCTTGCCTCTTCTGTCTATTTTTTTTAATTACTGGCTTAAGAGTGGGCTTGGATGAAACATTCACAATAACTGACCAAGGTCCAAGCTGAGTCAGTTGCAAAAGAGAAGCAATATCTGCTTCATTAACTCCCAACAGCTGAACAGCAATCAATTTTTTTTGGCGCTTGACTCTTATAGCTTGCACATGCATGGTTGAAAATGGCAGAGCTTCCAATACTGAGCTGAGCTGCTCTAGTGAGGTTAACATACTTTTAGAACTATTATTTGCTGGCCGGATGAGGATTACTTGGAAACCTTGTTGCTCAGTTGCGCTGGTGGGCAATCCAACAACAGTGGTACACTTCTGACTTGCTGGCTCTATAAGCTCTGGGATTATTTTGGGCCGCTTCTTGGTCTTTCCCAACATTTCTCCATTTGCTATAAGCATGTGTTTGCGTTTCTGATGGACCCCTTTGCATTCAGATGAGTCACCATCCTGAGATGGAGAAAGAATTGAATCATTTCCACTGGCAAACTCACTTTCACAGCAAAGTCTGAGTTGTGAATCCGTCATTTTCAGTAAAATCTTTATACTCAGATGAATTGATTATTGCAGGATCATTTAGCACTTGCACAATTCACTGAAACATGGGAGTTTGTGGCACATCTTCTTCCAAAAATGGTCTTTCTGAAGACACTGAAATGGGGTGCAAATGATCAATGAAATGATGTGCTGGAACAAATTTGCATATACAGTAAGTAGTCACTAAGCATTTTGGATTATCCTATATAGTGCAAACTAGTTTAAGGGCGGCATCTTGGTACAAAAAATGTTTGTATTTACAGATCAACCTTTCTGAAATCACGAATACAAAAACATTTTGATTATATGAATTTTTTGATAAAATGAAAGGAAATGTGAAATGCATAGAAAATGAGTGTGGTACACTTTGTGATTTGTTGTGCTGATGCTGGCATCACCGGGTTGAAGTCCGCGTTAGGATACCTATTCATTATTTCGTTTAGACTTTGTCAGAGAGCACCTTCCTCTCACTGTGCTCTAGTGATTGTGTAGCGTCCCTAGTAGGTGAGTTGCAGTGGAGATATAGGATAGGCTAATTCTGTGTTTGTAATTCAGCTTTTGAACTTATCAATAAGTGTTGACCAACCCACTAATTTGAATTGAATAACTGTTAATTAATAGTGTTGTGTATTTATCTGCGTAACTAGAGTAGCTCACTGCCATTGTTTGGCAGGATCGATTTCTTGCCTGGCCAACAAGTACGGCTCCTATGTAGGCCGACGACTGCGGTGCTTCTAGGGTGTAAGAAGTTATTAACAAAAAACGCTCAAAACCGTTCCGAGTAGCCCCGGTTGACGGTATATTGAAGTTTTTAATTTTATTTATTTTAAGCCATTAAGTGACTAAAAAATATCAAAAAACATGTTTCTGTGTGGATTTCAATGCTGTTAACATTGAGAAACTTCAAACTATCTCTCTTATCATGCATATATACTTGTTGAATAAATTATGATTTGGCTATATAAGGCACTAAAAATTGCTTCAAGAAGCAATTGGTCCATTTGTTGCAATCAAATGTATGGTTTACACAAGTCACTTGACATTGATTGCCAATGTCAAGTACTAGATATATGTTCATGCTACTAATTTACCATAAAAAATGTATCCCCATATTTATAGCTATTTTAAAAGTAAAATTCATCACCTGAAATGCGAATTTTCACATAAAATGTGAAAACTTGCATCACATGACTTTCCCCATTACTAGTCTGTAACTAAGTCTATTTGTGATAAGTTTTCTATAAGTTACAGACATAAAAGAAAATTAATATAGAACAAAATTATAGCACCAATATAGCACCATTCAACAATAACATTCAATTATTTAATTTTATACAATTTAATAAGAATAAAAGCATACTTAGTCTAGAATGGCCCAGTAAATTATCTAAAAATACTTGCTTCATGATGTATTGCATGCGAATCATATTTGGCACACATTATTATATCAAAACATTTTCCCAACTATCTACCCATTACAATTCACTCTTGTTATTGCATGGTTTGCTTTGTGAGATGGAATTTTCCATTTTTATACTGAATTGAAACAATGGCCAAGCATGTATATACATCATGGTAGAATGCCAAGACTGAAGGTACCTTTAGGTCTTAGTAGATCCACCATTAGTCTTTTTTAGTTACAGCCGCTGTTTGTCCACTGTTCTCAAAAACTGTTATTTTAAGCAATGTGTCATCATTTCCAATTAACTTGTACATTCTCTAAATAAATAATAACTTTTACTCCTTAATTGATAACATTCCATTATGCAATTGCTTATATTATACTGCACGTAACATATGGCATCCTAGCACAGACTATTGTATACAATCATCTCCAAATCTTGCTCAGAAAACACATGGATGACATGCTCATGCATGCCATGTAACATTCCCTAAAATAACTATTTTACTAATAACTGTTCCTTGTAACACAGAGTGTGAACTTTGGATTTGGATTTGGGGCGTGGTGACTCTGAGAAAAAGAATTTCAGGGTCAGGCCTTTGCAACGGCCATCAGCCACGCATCAAATTTTCATTTGTTAGTAAGAAGAAGAAAGGGAGACCAAGCCAGGTGGAAGCAACATTAAAGAGAAGAGGTGTGAAAGTTTGTGTTAAGGGTGAGAAGTAATCAAGGGGAAGAGAAGTTCAAGGGGAAATTTATTGGTTTATTATTGCTATTTGTTAATTATTGCACTGTGTATTTGATAATTATATTAGCTATGGGGCCTCGTAGGCCCTGAGTGACTATTTGTGATATTATTATGGTTTGGTTATTTCAATTTTATTATTATTATTGCTTTTTTCTTACACCCTCCCAGCCTCCACTCTAGCCAACCTCCTCCTCTCCCTCACTCCTCTACTTCCATCATATATATATTCATACCTTGGCATTTCTTTCATCTTGTACAATCTCAGGCTGTCCTTTCTTTCCATTCCTTCCTTCCATACTCTTAGACCACACAATTTCACTCTCTTTTCTATTACTTTCTTCCATTCTTTGACATCCCATTCAATACCTGTTGCACCCTGTACTGTTATCATCCATTCTTCTCTTGATCTATTATTCCCAGGGCAAGCAAATGTTTCATGTAGCTCACACTTTCGTACTATTGCATAACACTTTCGTTCCCATTTGCTCACTCTCAAATTCCACAGGTACATCTTGCGTGCTCAACGTACATCATCCATTCTTTCCAGTCGTACTTTATATCTCAATGCTGCTTTCATTCTTCTCTCTCTAAACGTACTCCAACCCATATCTGCTCTTAAAGCCTCCACTGCAGTCCATCTAGGGGCTCCAAGAGCCAGTCTAGCTATCCTATTCTGTACCACCTCCAATTTATTCAATTCACCATCATTCCATGCAAAAACATCCATTCCATACATAATCCCAGGAACTGCCACACTTTTCCATACCTCTCTTAGAACATCATATTCACTTGCTCTCACTCTTGCTGCACTGCCAAGTATTCCTAACCACTGATTTGCTTTACTTAAACTCAATGCTTTAGTTCTCTCACATCCTTTTTGATCAACACTCATTCCCAAGTATCTATACTCATTTGTCATCCCAATCACATTTCCTCCCAGCTGACACACTCTACCCACATCCTCAGCTGCTCCATTCACAACTAGCACCTGACTCTTTTCTGGGCTAAAGAGAACATTAAAGTCCTTGCCATACTCAGTTATACAGTCAAGCATACTCTGAAGTTCAACACCATTTTCACTCATTATTACTGCATCATCCGCATACAATAGCATTTTTAGTCTTTCATCTCCAACACACACTCCCACATCCATTCTTCTCAGTCTAGCAGCCATCTCTTCAGTGTACAGGCTGAAGAGAAGTGGAGACAGGATACATCCTTGTCGAACAGCCCTCACGCACTTCACCCAGTCAGTCTCTACATCTCCAAGCCCATATTTAGCATGAGTGTTCACATACATACTTTTAACTATCCTCACATACTTTTCACTCATCCCAATTTTTTCCAATTGGGATGAGCAAGATGTTTCCAATGTTTGTGCAAGAACACCACTATTGTTCTTGCACAAACATTGACTTTAACACAACTATAAACAAAAATTCACTCACTTAACAAATGAATGATCCACATGACATGTGGTTTTCATCTCAGCATGACATGTAGTTTTCAAGTAAACAACCTAAGCCAAGTGGGTTATTTGCTGGCCTATGCAATTCATACATACAGATGAAAAAAACTCTAATTGGATGCTTAAATTGATTGTTTCAAACTCAATTTCTGGTCAACAAACATTAGAATTTACAAGCTATAATTTCCTTTCTGTTGACCAATTATGATTTTTTAGTTCAGTTTGCCAGGGGTGGAATTCAAAACAAATAGCTTAGTGTACTGATACACTTGGATTTTTTCAAGTTGCTTTTTAGACTTAGGGTGTGAGGAAGACTAGTGGCAAACCAGAGGTTTTTTTTAGATTGAGTTCATTTTTAAATTCCTTATTTACTCAAGATATGAATTTCGAACCATCTTATGCATGATAATGCTGGTATCCATGATACTTTGCTGGTCTATATTTGCTTATAGGACTCAAAATTGAACTTGACAAAGAGTCTAAAACACTCACTGCATTGCCACTATGTGAGGAACTCACACTTCCCAGCCTGAGCACAACTGGATTTTTGTTGGAACTTTGTTCCAACAAAACACATTCACACACATTCACACAAAGAAGAATCTCACAGCAGGTCTCTATTTTTGATGGCTATAACCCTTCCTAGATCTGTGATGAGATTCCAAGAGCATGAAAGGTTCTTTAGATTTGAGCAAAACTCCCTACTCTGGTTGATGAAGAGCAAACAGTGCAAAATGAAATGCAAAAAATAAAAATTAAGACAACGCTCCCTGCAATGCATAATGCATGGAAAGACATGTAGTTTTTAGTTCTAGAGGTTTTTTGTAATTGATTTTAATACTTCAGCTATGAAGAAATCACACCTCCCAGTCTGAGCCCAACTCAATTTTTATCTGAGCCTTTTCTTCTTGCCACTCATCGTTTCAGTTTAATTTCTAGCTCACTCTCACCAGGCAGCGTTTGTTGTGTGAAAGAAGAGATAAAAGTATTATTTACTGTGCATCTTCATAGGGTGTTTACCATGCTGCAGCTCAGCAGGTATTTTCCCAGCCAATAAATTACTGCTGTGCATATTTTCTGAGGGATATCTCCCCCACCAAGAGCTGATACAAGGTTCCAAAAATATGAATTAGCCTTAGCCAACACATTTGATACGGTACCTACTCATTTAACAAAATATTGTGAAACCAATCAACTTTCACTGCTGAAAGATTGGTTAAGTAATGATTACATAATTTTCATACACCAGATAGTGTACATATAAAGATTCCATTACCCAAGGGCTTAAATATTGTAATTTTGTGCTGGGAATGTTAGCTTTGTGTAAACATACATATCAAAATTTCACATTGTAGAGTAGCTCCTGATATGTGTATCAGGAGCTTTATCATAATAACATTTTTTTGAATGCCATGATATATGCAAATGAAATATATAATCAGTGAAGACAAAAAATTAAATTCAATAATGAAACCTCAGTTTACATTTGCTTTTTGATCATAATCCTACTTTAGATTTTATTTATCTATGACAAACAAACAAAAAAATAAAGTATATAGTTCATCCAACTATATTAGAACAAGAAGCAATGATAAGTCAGGTTATTAAATTAAACTACAGGTATATAATTCAATAGACATAAGAAACATGTATCTCACTTGGGCAGAGCTTGAAGCGATAGTATGACTTAAGGCTATTGTGGAGCAGTGCACCACTTGTTGAATTCACGATGAACTCCATTGAAACAGCATCTACGCCATAGCGCTTGAGAAACAGGTCAATAAGGCACATCTCTTTTTTTGCCATGATGTTTTGATGAGTCAAGTTGATGCGTTTACTCCATGCAAAATTGCTGTGTATACTTGATACTAATGAACGCAGGTGAATTTTTACCTGTGGGAAACAAAACTAATAACATGAAACTATTTGTAAAATTATATAACTAAAACATTTTCATAATATTCCTTAAGCAAAAAAAAAAAAAAATACTATTTCCAATTATTTACAGAGTTATGCAAGTATTTTTAATGTTGATCAATTAAAAAAATCCCTGTAAAAATTAAACTAAAGATTTGTAAAAATGAGGTAATTTGTCTTTTTGGTAATTTTAAAAAGTTATTCATGATATGTTTTAGGCATGATATATATATATATAAAGAAAAAATGCTAAAAGATAATCAATTTTTGTAAAATGACTGATAGGCCCCAGTATATGAAAATGGAGAAATTTCCAAAAATCCAGGCTATCATAGACTCTGACAGCTACATTATAAAATTCATGATGGTGTTTAAGCAATACCGTCAACTGGGGCTACTCGGGACGATTTCGAATGTTTTTCATTCATAACTTCTTACCATGAAACATTTCATAAACAAGTTTAGGCTCATTTCAAAGTTCTTTGCAAGGGCTATTGCATGGCTTCTCCAAAAAAATTCCATATGCTATTTGTAAGGTGCCAGAAGCAAAAAATGTGTCCCGAGTAGCCCCATCAAACGGGGCTGCTCAGAACACTTGGACTAAAACTTAATTTTCAAACATTTGAAGCATGCAGAGTGTACTCATCCATTACTAACAGTACTCTGAAGTCCTCCTCTTTCATTGTAGATGATGTAGAGGTAGAATAATGACATTTTCTGTGATTTTTGCTCGTTTTTCCTTTATTGATATATTACCATATACCTACATTAATTACCGTATTATTGATGCAATATTACCGTATCCATGAACAGGCCATTGAGCATTTCAACTACCTTGTCCACTGCAAGCTTCATATCAGCAGCCTTATAGCATTTTTTCTGTATCTGTAAGCTTACAGGATGGCTTGTAATTTCACACCATTTTAATTGGGTTAAGTGAATTTACTATAAAAAAAAAGATCATGAAAAACATACCTGAAACAGAAAGGAATGTTTTAGTGACAACCATCATATGTTTTGGAGAAATAAATCATAGTTTAGGTCAATTACTTTTCATTCTATGATGCCTGGTGCACAATTCTATATATGACATTCTATGCACAATTTTGTGATGACTGACGATGCACTAATTTTTCGATAAGTGAAATTTTTTTTTGGCTGAGCAAGGTAAATGTAATCAATATTCTTTGTTTTTATGCAATTTTTTTCTTAACTGGAGCCTTTGCTAACTGAGGTTCTACTGTAAATGCGTTTTTGAGGGTGTCCCAAGTAGCCCCGCCGTGCAGAAATGGCTGCCATTTTTTTTTTTGGATTGAGGTATGTAAAATCCACAAATACAGTTTTCATGCTGACACTTATCTGCCACTTTTTACTAAGCAAAATTTTTTAATACGGCAAATATTTTTTTGAATACAGGCCTTAGCAGAAGTAACTTTTCAAAATATCTTTTTTCACCATTTTTTCAAAGCTAGTAAATGTAGTATTTTTGAACTTCCTTTATACTACATAGATAGGAAAAATGTTGACATTTACGCCACTATATTTAGTCTGGCAATATTCCAATTAGTTTTGCTACTAAAACAGTTTTACGCTGTGTCGGAGGACTGTCCCGAGTAGCCCCGGTTGACAGTAGCAGCAGAAAGCAAAAAGACAAATCTAGACTAACATTTATGCTTTGGAACAGGATTGCATAAGACCCATACCAGTTCTGCTACTTTCTGATTCTCTTTTGTTGAGATATTATGGATCGAGTTTTGAAACAATTCTGTGAATGATCATTGAACAGAGTCTTTATGAATCTTTAATGAGAATAAAAGCAATCATGCTATCTCAGCTGGCTATTCATGATATATTTGGAATGATATATTGGCATCTCATGCTGGTAGTGACACAATACATACAGTACTTGAAGATTAATATGTTTCAAAATTAATTTGTGAGCAGGGATGAAAAAATACAAAATTGTCTAACATACCTGAAACAAACTTCGGTTTAATCCTCTTCTTATGTAGTTTAGAAACATTTTTTGTTGAGGTACTGAGGTGAAGAAGACCTGATTTATTGAAAATGAGTCAGGACTGCCTTCCAAAATGCAGGTGCGGTAGTTTATCAGGGGGCGCAAGTCATAAAATTTGTACTCCTGCACAAAAATTAAAACATTGTGAATTCAATTTAGAGAGTATTAGAACTATTTGCAGCCATTGAAAGATTATCTGCCATTAAAACTCCAATGCATATACTTGAAAACTCCATTGGTAATTCCTGAATAATACTGTATATTGCTATTTTTACCACAGTAAATAGTAAAATTAAAATCGTACAATTTTTGTTAATGCTGTCATTATGAGTATTAATTTCAAGATAATAATAATAAATAAGAGAGGTTGGAAAATAATAATAGAAAAGAAGAGATGTTTGCTGTGGAGAAGTACAAGCCAGATTGGCAAGATGCAAATAATATGAAGTGGATGAAAAACATGGATTTAGAATGTGCATTGGGGAAGACAACCAAATGTCCTAGCAAATTTTGGACTGGAAGTGTTTTAGGCAACAGGCAGAACTGTAAGGTACTGTTAAAAATATTTGGTGCTGAGTATAATAATAACAAATGAATAAATAAAGCAAATGAAATATAGGTGGTAGTGATCTATTGTTTCAAAAAGATAATGTAATGCCATCAATGACTTATTTGTCATGGTCAGTATCATTTACCAAGCTGAATAAAATATGAAAAAATATAACTCAGTACTCACAGTAGTGAGTGACAGAGAGCGCATTTTCTCGTCAACAAAAACTTGAGGTCACGGACTCACGGACGGACGGACAGACAGACAGACAGACAGACGGACATGGCAAGCACAATAGTGCATTTTTTCCATAAATGAGAAAATGCGCTAAAAAGGAGCCACTTGAATGTCTTCTGGTAGACTAAAGGAAACTAACTTCTTGACAAAATGCAGTGGTTAATATTTTGTATAATTTGCAGCAAAAATCTTGCAAAACAACGAAAAATGATCAACAATAAGTAAAAATGAAAGACTCAATATTTACCTTATTTACCTACCTGAGTTAATTTTAGTTTTCCAACTCCACTCAGCCAAACTAGAATTTAAAATATCACCTATTAACTGACCTTTTGAAACTGATTCCAATTTTCATTAACAACTTGACTTTCCTTTTCACTAAATAATCCTTTATTATACTTGCTGTTAGGGTCATGCTTTCTTTTCCACAGTGGTTCAACCACAGCATCCTTATCAGCATCACTTTCCTTGCCCATGAACAATTTTCCAAGAAACTGNTGGCTTAATAGTGGGCTTGGATGAAACATTCACAATAACTGACCAAGGTCCAAGCTGAGTCAGTTGCAAAAGAGATGCAATATCTGCTTCATTACACTCCAACAGCTGAACAGCAATCAATTCTTTTCGGCGCTTGACTCTTATATCTTGCACATGCATGGTTGAAAATGGTAGAGCTTCCAATACTGAGCTGAGCTGCTCTAGTGAGGTTAACATACTTTTAGAACTATTATTTGCTGGCCGGATGAGAATTACCTGGGAACCTTTTTGCTCAGTTGTGCTGGTAGGCAACCCAACAACAGTGGTACTCTTCTGACTTGATGGCTCTATAAGCTCTGGGATTATTTTGGGCCGCTTCTTGGTCTTTCCCAACATTTCTCCATTTGCTATAAGCACGTGTTTGCGTTTCCAATGGACCACTTTGCATTCAGGTGAGTCACCATCCTGAGATAGAGATAGAGTTGAATTGTTTCCACTGGCAAACTCACTTTCACGGAAGTGTCTCAGTTTTGAATCTGTCATTTTCAGTGTCATCTCTTTCTGTCATCTGTAATTCAGTAAAATGTTTATCCTCAAATTAATTGATTATTGTAGGTTCATTTAGCACATGCACAATTCACTGAAACGTGGAGGTTGCACATCCTCTTTCAAAAATGGTCTTCTTTCTGAAGACACTGAAAGGGGTTGTGAATGATCAATGAAGTAATGCTGGAATAAATTTGCATACAGTATAAGTAGTCACAAAGCATATTAGATTATCCTATAGTGCAAACTAGTTTAAGGGGAGCATCTTGGTAAAAAATTTTTGTATTTACAGACAAGCCTTTCTGAAATCACTAATACAAAAGTTTTTGATTATATGAATTTTTTGATAAAATGAAAGGAAATGTGAAATGCATAGAAAATGAGGAATTGCTTCTTTACAAATCCCTCCACAGCACTCTAGCACCACCTCTCACAACACACAGCCACATACAAAATTAACAAAAGACAGCATTGACAAGCAGTGCCAACAGTTCAAATATCAAGAAATTTGACTTATTCCATATTAAAAGGCTGTATTGAAGTTAGGCTTTAAGTCATTAAGTGACTAAAAAATATTAAAAATTCATATTTCTGCATGAATTTCAATGCTGTTAACATTGAGAAACTTCTAGGTATCTCCCTTACCATAAAATGGGGTTACTTTGACCGGCAGGGTAACTTTGACCACTTTTCATTTTTTTAACAAAAACCCCCAAAACTTAAAAACTATTTGACACAGAAAAATTTTTTCAATGGCCATCAAAGGCCTAATACTGAGGCTACATAACACAATAGAAAGATTTAAAAAGTTCCATATCTAATAGGTTAAAAATCAATAATGTGACCCAGGAAAAAGAGCTATTATTTAAAGCCTGTCGGAGTACCCCCTCCAATTTTTTTATTTTTTGGTAAAATAACTCCTGGTTTTGATGCATTGTAGTAGAACTCTATTAGTTACATATGCAAATGACAAATTTTAGAAAAGTGTCATAGTTTGCAAATGGGGGGCACTGCCCCCCAATGGGGGAACTTTGACCACCTAATGGCAGCCATGACAGGGTAACATTGACCGGCTTGGAAATTAAGTTAAAATTACCTGTAAGAAATTACCACTTTCAAATGCATTGCTGCCTTCACTTGTTGCCCAGGTGACAAGGTAGCGCACCTTCAAATTAGCTCAGATTCGTTCCGGCAGCCGACCGAGCAACATCTCTAATCTTACCTGCGACCTGAGTATTGGACTTCACATCTTCAGCGTCCACAGGCTCCTAATCCTTGCTGAGACCTTTATTCTACTGTCTTATAATTTTGTGTGAATGTGGTTTC
>NW_025936397.1:0-17575 GCF_000764305.2 Hyalella azteca | reverse complement strand
AAGCTACTCTCCCGGAAAAAGCACGATTCCCGATTACTTGTTTGATCCATAAGAATAAGACTGAACATATGTGTGGAAGTATCTTTCCCACAAGGGTGAGGGCACGAAGCCGTACGTTGTCAAGGGCAGAGAATCGATCGGACGGAACGTACATAAACAAAGAAGCGGGCAGTTTGCCTATAACTTAGAAGGTCCTAAATGGAAATTTATCAACGAAAATTTGTGAAGCTTGTCAGAATAAATCTCTGCTGAACATTCGTGAAACAGAGAAACCCATCGAATTTCCACCAATAAATAGAGAACTTTACACTCCCCGTGTCTTAGCTGTCGCACATGAACGCAAGCAACAATAATAATGAGCAATGTATGTTCTCCGTATAAACAATAAGTATGCGCAATGTATGTTCTCCGTACAACAATAAGTATGCGCAATGTATGTCCTCCGTACAACAATAAGTATGCGCAATGTATGTCCTCCGTACAACAATAAGTATGCGCAATNATGCCCTATATGCATACATACAATAAATATGCGCAATGTATGTATGTTCTCCATACAAACAATAAGTATGCCCTATATTCATACATACAATAAATATGCGCAATGTATGTATGTTCTCCATACAAACAATAAGTATGCCCTATATTCATACATACAATAAAAATGCGCAATGTATGTCCTCCGTACACACAATAAGTATGCGTAAAGTATGTTCTCCGCACAAAAAATAAGCTCAGAATGCAGCTAGTGATCGATCAGGTTGCACGAATTCTTGGTATCATCGAGAATGATTAACGAGTTCCCGACGTCCATTAAAACCCATGAACGTTCAATATTGGCTCACAATTGCGATATCTCTGTTCTCGATACTATTATTTATATCAATAAATTTCAAATATATTAATCCAATTTTTTTATGTAACACTTCAAACTCCAATTTTGTGATACCCCTTGATCCTACCACGTACGTACTGCACACAGAGAAATGAGCAAGTCTTTGTCCAAATAGCGATGCACTTACTATACCCTGGCTGGTGTAGGTCGTCCTTACCTTAAAAGCAGCTTTCACACAGGGCAGTAGATACTGCGCGCGTCAAAAATGCCGCGGCAGTATTTACAGCGCAATCTTTCACACGAGGCGCTTTTTACTGCTGGGATCTATCAGTCTTGCAGTGCTTTATGCACCATCAGTCCATCTCTATGTTTATGTAACAATATTTCTATATGAAAATATACTGTATCTCTATGTGAGAATAATGTAAATACATCTCTATGGAAATACCTATATATTTATGGAAAATATATCTTTTATAAAATATATCTCTATCACTTTAAGGAAATATATATTTAACAATGTATATCTTTATGTTTATGTAACGATATTTATGTACCGATATTTATGTTACAATATGAGTCTATAATCTATCAGTCTAGCAGTGCTGTTTATTATGCACCTAAAATACGGCCCCCACTGTCTGCTAGGATGTGGCGTCAAAAACCACCCAGTGTGAAAGATTACATTGAATACCATTGCAAGCTGAACTGTCGCGACAAATCTACTGCCGCAGTTTTAGCGCGACACACGCTGGCGTCAGGCGTCAAGTTCTACGCCGCAGTAAAAGCAGTCGTGTGTGAACAGCAGTGCTCATTTCGTATGTCCGCTAAGGTTCGGCGGTAAATACCGTCGGACGCTGGCAGTATTTACTGCCCTGTGTGAAAGGGGCTTTACTTTTGCCTGTGAAAAATGCGTATCCGGGCTGCATGCAAGATGTGTGTCACTATTTGAAAAATATGACCCAGTCATTTTGCCGAGTGTAAGAACTAAATGTCATGTACATATTTAATTCTAGCACTGCAAGTATTGCGAATACGCTGTCGAGAAGCCCGTTTATACTCAAGTGAAGCGTCAATCTTTAATTAAACACACAGACTTTCACTTATCTTAATCTCGGCAAATAGGAGCATTGGTAAACGTGTAACTTTATAAATGTTAGAATTGGTAAGTAAAAGATTGGTAAATACAAATACAAGACTTGGTATTGGTAAAGATTGGTAAATACAAGACTTCGTCTGACAGCCTTTAGGTCATGGTAAAGTCCTGACGTGAGTAACCATCATGTATAAGTCACCGTCATTATCTAAAAATAAACAAATTATGTGTTCAGGAACACGCGAATATTCAAGCAAACCTGTAGCTTGTCACTCCAAGGACCGACCGTATTTTGACTTTGATACTGCACACTAATGTAAAGAAACTACTGTACAAACAAATGTAATGTAACCGCTGTACAAACTAATGTAATATAACCGCTGTACAAACTAATGTAATATAACTCCTGTACAAACTAATGTAATATAACTGCTGTACAAACTAATGTAATGTAACTACTGTACAAACTAATGTAATGTAACTACTGTACAAACTAATGTAATATAACTGCTGTACAAACTAATGTAATGTAACTACTGTACAAACTTATGTAATGTAACTACTGTACAACTAATGTAATGTAACTACTGTACAAACTAATGTTATGTAACTACTGTAAAACTAATGTAATCAACGCACACCGCAGTATCGTGTACATCACACGCAAATATAATGAGGCAAAAAATATATAATATATTTTTTCAAATATATATATATATATATTCAAATATAATATACCAAGGCAAAAAATAAATTCAGTGTCAAAACCATGAATTGGTGACTCTAAATTATCAACATATATTAACTTCCAACTGAGATGGCTGTCACAGTTCATATTGTGATTAACGAGCATTATATTCACAACAACTGCGAAAATGTTAACTATTCCAAGAGATGAAAATTTGTACCCATTTGTTTATTTCTTCCGTCTAGAATAAGTTTGTACGATATGTACGAGTGCAAACAGTAACATTTAATAAACTTTCCGCAGGTATAATATTTGTTTATATTCGAGTCAGTAGTACATACAAAGAAAATCCTAACAAGCTCATTGCATCATCATTCACAGTAAATGTATAAAAACATAGTAACCCGCATTTCCTGACATGCATGAGTCAGCATTTATAGAATAAGAATCACCCGTAACGTTGAACGAACGGCGTTTAAACTTGTACAATAATGTCAGCACTACATTTTGAGGTTAAGTAATAACAGTATGGGAAGCATTTGATACACCATTATTTTATCATTTGATACAGCATTACACTATATCTTGATACAGAACTACAGTATCATTTGATATAACATTAAAATATCAGCACGATATTCTGAGATGAAGCAACACCATTACAGTATCACTGATACAGAATTACAGTATAATTTGATACACCATTACAGTATCATTTAATATGGCAC
This sequence comes from Hyalella azteca, assembly GCF_000764305.2. Classification (NCBI taxonomy): domain Eukaryota; kingdom Metazoa; phylum Arthropoda; class Malacostraca; order Amphipoda; family Hyalellidae; genus Hyalella; species Hyalella azteca. The sequence goes on along the minus strand of NW_025936397.1, from coordinate 14,228 downwards.
TCAGTGGCACCGCCTTGTGGCGTACAGTGGCACTCACGCTAGGAGCAGGAGACGGAGGCTGGAGCGCGGGGCGGGCTTGACGTTCTTAACTAGAATGCCGGGAGTGTACTGAGTCATGGTGGCTGTTGATGTGGCTGCTGAGAGGCAGGCTGATGCAAGTGGTGCAGGCTGATGTAAGTGGTGTAAGTTGTGCAGGCTGATGCCGGGAGTGTACTGAGTCATGGTGGCTGAAGATGTGGCTGCTGAGAGGCAGGGTGATGCAAGTGGTGCAGGCTGGTATAAGTGGTGCAGGCTGGTGTAAGTGGTGCAGGCTGGTGTAAGTGGTGTAAGTGGTGCAGGCTGATGCCGGGAGTGTACTGAGTCATGGTGGCTGAAGATGTGGCTGCTGAGAGGCAGGGTGATGCAAGTGGTGCAGGCTAGTGTAAGTGGTGTAAGTGGTGCAGGCTGATGTAAGTGGTGTAAGTGGTGCAGGCTGAGGCCAGGCGTGTACTGAGTCATGGTGGCTGGTGATGTGGCTGCAGAGAGGCAGGTAGGCTGATGCAAGTGGCGAAGGCTGGTGTAAGTGGTGTAAGTGGTGCAGGCTGACGCCGGGCGTGTACTGATCGAGTCATAGTGGCTGCTGATGTGGCTGCTGAGAGGCAGGGTGATGCAAGTGGTGCAGGCTGGAGTAAGTGATGCAAGTGGTGCAGGCTGGTGTAAGTGGTGTAAGAGGTGCAGACTGATGCGAGTGGTGCAGGCTGGTGTAAGTGATACGAGTGGTGCAGGCTGGTGTAAGTGGTGTAAGAGGTGCAGACTGATGCAAGTGGTGCAGGCTGGTGTAAGTGGTGTAAGAGGTGCAGACTGATACGAGTAGTGCAGACTGGTGTAAGTGGTGTAAGAGGTGCAGACTGATGCAAGTGGTGCAGGCTGGTGTAAGTGGTGTAAGAGGTGCAGACTGATGCAAGTGGTGTAAGTGGTGCAGGCTGGTGTAAGTGATGTAAGAGGCACAAGCTGATGCGAGTGGTGCAGGCTGGTGTAAGTGGTGTAAGAGATGCAGACTGATGCAAGTGGTGCAGGCTGGTGTAAGTGGTGTAAGAAGTGCAGACTGATGCATGTGGTGTAAGTGGTGCAGGCTGGTGCAAGTGGTGTAGGTTGTGAAGGCTGATGTAAGTGGTGTAAGTGGTGCAGGCTGGTGTAAGTGGTGTAAGAGGTGCAGACTGATGCAAGTGGTGCAGACTGGTGTAAGTGGTGTAAGTGGTGATAGCTGATGTAAGTGGTGCAGGCTGGTGTAAGTGGTGCAAACTGATGCGAGTGGTGCAGGCTGGTGTAAGGCTGGTGTAAGTGGTGCAAACTGATGCGAGTGGTGCAGGCTGGTGTAAGTGGTGTAAGTGGTGATAGCTGATGTAAGTGGTGCAGGCTTGTGTAAGTGGTGCAAACTGATGCGAGTGGTGCAGGCTGGTGTAAGTGGTGTAAGAGGTGCAGACTGATGCAAGTTGTGCAAGCTGGTATAAGTGGTGCAGGCTGGTGTAAGTGGTGCAATTGGTGCAGGCTGGTGTAAGTGGTGCAGGCTGATGCAAGTGGTGTAAGTGGTACAGGCTGGTGTAAGTGTGCAGGCTGGTGTAGGTGGTGTAAGTGGTGCAGGCTGGTGTAAGTGGTGTAAGAGGTGCAGGCTGGTGTAAGTGGTGTAAGAGGTGCAGGCTGGTGTAAGTGGTGTAAGAGGTGCAGGCTGGTGCAAGTGGTGCAGGCTGATGCAAGTGGTGTAAGTGATGCAGGCTGATGCAAGTGATGTAAGTGGTGCAGACTGGTGCAAGTGATGCAGGCTGGAGCAAGTGGTGTAGGCTGATGCAAGTGGTGTAAGTGGGGCAGGCTGATGCAAGTGGTGTAAGTGGTGCAGGCTGATGCAAGTGGTGTAAGTGGTGCAGGCTGATGCAAGTGGTGTAAGTGGTGCAGGCTGATGCAAGTGGTATAAATGGTGCAGGCTGATGCAAGTGGTATAAGTGGTGCAGGGTTATGCAAGTGGTATAAGTGGTGCATAAGTGGTGCAGGCTGATGCAAGTGGTGTAAGTGGTGCAGGCTGATGCAAGTGGTATAAATGGTGCAGGCTGATGCAAGTGGTATAAGTGGTGCAGGGTTATGCAAGTGGTATAAGTGGTGCAGGCTGATGCAAGTGGTATAAGTGGTGCAGGCTGACGCAAGTGGTGTAAGTGATGCAGGCTGATGCAAGTGGTGTAAGTGGTGCAGGCTGGTGTAAGTGCTGCATGTGGTGCAGTCTGATGAAAGTGGTGTAAGTGGTGCAGGCTGATGCAAGTGGTATAAGTGGTGCAGGCTGATGCAAGTGGTGTAAGTGGTGCAGGCTGATGCAAGTGGTATAAGTGGTGCTGGTTGATGCAAGTGGTATAAGTGGTGCAGGCTGACGCAAAAGGTGTAAGTGGTGCTGGCTGATGCAAGTGGTATAAGTGGTGCAGGCTGACGCAAGAGGTGTAAGAGGTGCAGGCTGGCGCAAGTGGTGCTTCTTGCCGCTATGTTTACAGGACGCTGCTTCTGGGGGAATTAGGAGGCGTTCATGCGGCGTATTATCAGCGGTAATGTAGCGTATTACTGGCGTTAATGTAGCGTATTACTGATGTTAATGTAGCGTATTACTGGCTTTGCTGTGGCATATTCCTGGCGTTAATGTAGCGTATTACTGGCGTTGCTGTGGCGTATTACTGGCGTTAATGTCGCGTATTACTGGCGTTGATGATGAGGCGTATTACTGGCGTTGATGTAGCGTATTACTGGCGTTGCTGTAGCGTATTACTGGCGTTAATGTCGCGTATTACTGGCGTTGATGATGAGGCGTATTACTGGCGTTGATGTAGCGTATTACTGGCGTTGGTGATGTGGCGTATTACTGGCGTTGCTGATTTGGCGTATTACTGGCGTTGAAGCTGCGTATTACTTGCGAAGATGTGGCGTAGTACTGGCGTTGATGTAGCGTATTACAGGCGTTGCTGACGTGGCGTATTACTGGCGTTGAAGCGGCGTATTACTGGCACTGTTGATGTTGCGTATTACTAGCGTTGATGTTGTGTATTACTGGTGTTGTTGATGTGGCGTATTACTAGCGTTAATGCAGCGTATTACTGACATTGATTTGGCGTATTACTGGCGTTAATGATGTAGCGTATTACTGGCGTTGATGTGGTGTATTACTGTGGTTGATGTGGCGTATTACTGTCGTTGCTGTTGTGGTTTGTATTACTGGCGTTGATTTGGCGTATTACTGTCGTTGTTGATGTGGCGTATTACTGGTGTTGATGTGGCGTATTACTGGTGTTGATGTGGCGTATAACTAATGTTAATGTCGCGTTCTACTGGCGTTGATGATGTGGCGTATTACTGGCGTTAATGTGGTGTTTTACTGGCGTTGATGATGTGGCGTATTACTGGCGTTGATGTGACGTATTTTTGGCGTTAATGTGGCGTATTTTTGACGTTGATGTGGCGTGTTTTTGGCGTTGAGGTGGCGTATTACTGGCGTTAATGTCGCGTTTTACTGGCGTTGATGACGTGGCGCATTACTGGCGTTAAAGTGGCGTATTACAGGCAATGTTGATGTGGCGTATTACTGGCGTTGATGTGGCGTATTACTGGCGTTGCTGATGTGGCGTGTTACTGGCGTTGATGTGGCATATTTCTGGCGTTAATGTCGCGTATTACTGGCGTTGCTGATGTGGCGTATTACTGGCGTTGATGTAGCGTTTTACTGGCGTTGCTGATGTGGCGAATGACAGGTGTTGAAGCGGCGTATTACTGGCATTGTTGAGGCGGCGTATTACTGGGGTTGTTGATGTTGCGTATTACAGGCGTTGATGCTGCGTATTACTGGCGTTAATGTAGCGTATTACTGGCGTTGACATGGCGTATTACTGGCGTTAATGCAGCGTATTACTGGCGTTGCTGATGTGGCGTATTACTGACATTGATTCGGCGTATTACTGGCGTTATTGATGTAGCGTATTACTGGCGTTGATGTGGCGTATTACTGGCGTTGATGTGGCGTATTACTGGCGTTGCTGATGTGGCGTATTACTGGCGTTAATGTGGCATATTTCTGGCGTTAATGTCGCGTATTACTGGCGTTGCTGATGTGGCGTATTACTGGCGTTGATGTGGCGTATTACTGGCGTTGATGTAGCGTTTTACTGGCGTTGCTGCTGTGGCGAATGACAGGTGTCGAAGCGGCGTATTACTGGCATTGTTGAGGCGGCGTATTACTGGGGTTGTTGATGTTGCGTATTACTGGCGTTGATGTTGCGTATTACTGGCGTTGATGATGTGGCGTATTACTGGCGTTAATGCAGCGTATTACTGGCGTTGATATGGTGTATTACTGGCGTTAATGCAGCGTATTACTGGCGTTGATATGGTGTATTACTGGCGTTAATGCAGCGTATTACTGGCGTTGCTGATGTGGCGTTTTACTGGCGTTGCTGATGTGGCGTATTACTGACATTGATTTGGCGTATTACTGGCGTTATTGATGTAGCGTATTACTGGCGTTGATGTGGCGTATTACCGTAGTTGACGTGGCGTATTACTGGCGTTGCTGATGTGGTGTATTACTGGCGTTGATTTGGCGTTTTACTGTCGTTGTTGATGTGGCGTATTTCTGGCGTTAATGTCGCGTATTACTGGCGTTGATGATGTGGCGTATTACTGGCGTTGATGTGGCGTATTTCTGGCGTTAATGTCGCGTATTACTGGCGTTGATGATGTGGCGTATTACTGGCGTTGATGTGGCGTATTTCTGGCGTTAATGTCGCGTATTACTGGCGTTGATGATGAGGCGTATTACTGGCGTTGATGTGGCGTATTTCTGGCGTTAATGTCGCTTATTACTGGCGTTGAGGATGAGGCGTATTACTGGCGTTGATGTAGCGTATTATGGCGTTGCTGATGTGGCGTATTACTGGCGTTGATGTGGCGTATTACTGGCGTTGATGAGGCGTTGATGGCGTTGACGTTCTTGAACGCGTTCATATACTTGGAGCGCCAACGATCAAAATCAAATCCTTTTTTTTTACATTTTGTTTAAATGTTAGTTTGCGAAATTGTTCACATCGTTGAAAATTGCGGTTATGGCAGCGTGTCAACATTAAAGACAAATATGTTTTGCCATAATTGAACTGAGTCACCATACACAAAAAAATACGGCATTATAGTGCAAAATATTTAGGGTGAATTCACTTAAATTTTTCTGAGAAAATATTTACTTCTTGAAAAATAATGATTAAAACATCCAACCGCTTTCTATTTTTGCTAAAATATTTATATTTTATATCAAACAGAGGTGTTAGACAGCAATTCTTCTCAATATATGCAACAAATTAGTCATCTGCCTTTTTTTACCCAAAATACTAAAGCGTGAATGAGACGACCAGATCAGATGAAATCATCGATAAAGTGCACCTGATTAGACATTGTGCAATGTTACCATCAATTTCCTGGATGAGCAAGGAAGTAATATATTTTTTGAAATATTAAAATAAAATAATAGAGTGCGCAGCATATCGTATGGGCCAAGCTCGATCAATATGATTACTATATAACAATATTGCGAGACAATAATCACCATCTAGAGGCGGCCTTATAGTGTCGGCTTGCACGAGTATCACGTGGCAACGTCTCGTGAACGCTTCAGCCCATGGCTTTGCTTGGAGTTTTTTCAAAAACTTGTTTTCGTTGCAAAAGTGGAACTAATAAAGTTTATTATCAGTGATCAAAGTTTACAAGTATGGTAAGTATATTATATCTTATATTTACGTCTTAATTATTTATCACATATATGTATCAATGATATCATTGAGACAAACTCACATTTAAATGCTGGTTCTGTTACTGGTGTCGCCACTTCAATCCATTTGCCTGGTCTCGCCTCTAAACAAATACAAAGGAAATAGTAGTCTGGTCAGCAATCTATTTCTTGTGTATGCGAATTTTACGTAAGAGGATTTTTGACTGTTATTATAACTCATGAAGTCTTGTTCCACTCTGATTATATTGTAAATCGTATTTTGCAAGAGCGGTTACGGGCGACTTGATCACAGTGGCCATTGTGCGGTGTCTCTAGCTGTATCTCTTGCAGATCTTGAAATGTGAGGCAGTTTCTTACTGTTTTGGTTTTAATTTCATTGATGCCTGTTTACTAAAATATATTTTCGAAATTCTGATCTATACAAAAATGAGAAATATGAGGAAAGATTATCTTATTTTATTTATCTTCTGTTCTTGTAATAATAAAACACATGCAATTTTTTTGCTAGAACTTAAAAGATACTGCATAAGCAGAAGCTCATATAGTGACCTAGAACCAAAATTGAAAATATTTTACTATAATAAAATTATGTTGCTTGGACGTTGCTCATTTTCGAAAAATGTGCAATTTAGTGGCTCAATCATGCAATTTATTAATCAATGAGTCCAACAAAATTTCTTGCTGGCGCCAGGAAATCAAAAAGCAGGTTACCAAATGAAATTTTACTGGATTGCGACGTTTCGAAAATACAATATAATATATTTATATACAATATATGCAATCTATCAATATTAGTATAGGTTGGCAGAATTTCTTTTTTCAAGCAGGTTCCATTGAAGACCAGATAATTTGTTTTATTCGCAATTTTCTTATTAGTTTTTTCAATATTTCGAACAATATTTTTAGTTTGAACTGGCAAATCGAAAATCAGGTTACCGATGGACATTTTTATTTCGTTAACGACGTTTCGAATGTTTCTATCATTCATTATCAAGTTAAAAGGCGCATTGAGTGATGAAATTAGCGTCGACTTAAGCACAAAATCAAGTAAATAGAATATTACTCAAAAATCAAAATTGTTAGGAATAATTACAAAATCACAAAATAATTTAGAATCAAAGCACCGAAAATTACTCCGAAAACAGTCTCAAGGTTCTGACAAATCCAGTAGTTTGAAGGTTGATGGCTGGGGTCCCATCCTTAATGATGAGGGCCTCAGCTATCATGAGTCGGTTGGCGTCGGGGCATCTCATGACGACGCTGGTGCATTCTTCCAGCACCGTACGAGTGATGGAAGCCCACAACGAAGGAACCACCTGATGGAAGCCCAACTTGGTCCACCATCTGGTGGACCAAGGAACCACCTGATGGAAGCCCACAACGAAGGAACCACCTGATGGAAGCCCAACTTGGTCCACCATCAGGTGGACCAAGGAACCACCTGATGGAAGCCCACAACGAGACCATCACTCGTACGGTGCTGGAAGAATGCACCAGCGTCGTCATGAGATGCCCCGACGCCAACCGACTCATGATAGCTGAGGCTCTCATCATTAAGGATGGGACCCCAGCCATCAACCTTCAAACTACTGATTTGTCAGAACCTTGAGACTGTTTTCGGAGTAATTTTTGGTGCTTTGATTCTAAATTATTTTGTGATTTTGTAATTATTCCTAATAATTTTGATTTTTGAGTAGTATCCTATTTGCTTGATTTTGTACTTATGTCGACGCTAATTTCATCATTCAATGCGCCTTTTAACTTGATAATGAATGATAGAAACATTCGAAACGTCGTTAACGAAATAAAAATGTCCATCGGTAACCTGATTTTCGATTTGCCAGTTCAATCTAAAAATATTGTTCGATATATTGAAAAAACTAATAAGAAAATTGCGAATAAAACAAATTCTCTGGTCTTCAATGAAATCTATCAATATTATATACAATTTTCATTATTAAGCTGGTGAAGGTTTTACAACGCTTGAAATTTAATTTTGGAAATGACAGCAGTACATATCAATGGTATAGTGGATACAATTCAAAATATTAGGTTAAAATTGCTTAGAAAATAATTTCAGCGTCCAGACGATTCCTGTAGTTTGGAGGTTAATGGCTGGAGACTCGCTCTTGATAATGAGGGCCTCAGCTACTGCCAGTCTCGATGGGTCAGAGCACCGCATAATATATCCACTATAGTATACCGTTGATATGCACTACTGTCATTTCCAACGTTTGCCTAAATTTCGTACCGTTCAGTCAGAGTACATTTTAACAGGGAATGGATTAGAATTTGTTGAACCTTCTGACTTTTCAATAAATACCTATTATTCTTCTCTACTAATTATCTCTTTTGGCTACGTTAGGTTGTTATACCAAAATAACTGTAATCAATAGAGCATTAATCTTATAACATTATAAGGGCAGTGCATTCTTGGATGCGAACAACAAATGGGAGCATTAACAACACCGTGAATATACAAAAAGCTGGCCAATGAATGACTGTTACAAGAAAATTAAAATGAATGGCAACGTTACGTGTCATCCTTCTCAGGGAGGATACAATTTTTGAGAATAGGTAAAAGTCTGAGAAGTAGGTTATTACGAATAAAATAACATTGCTTCAAAAAAATGCCTGGTTTTGAAAAATAACAAAACTAAATCATTTTACGATGGTAGGCTATGAAAAGAAACGAGTGATTTTCTTACAAATGATGATAATTTTTAACTTGTATTAATATTTACATTTTAAACTACATTAAACGACCATGCAAAAATACTGAGTGAAAAAGGACAAATGTAATGAAGACTAGAATGGGTCTGGCTTGCGAAATTGTAATATCAAATAACTAAGTAATAATCAATTTGTAAATGATCGTCCTAACTCACCCCACTGACGACCATGCCTATCATGCCGTTGAAAGTCCCATTTCCGAAGTGGGTGGAAATGAGACTTCAATTGGTTGGTTGGTTCGTTCAACACAACGAACCAACCTGAACCTGCCACACGAGGAGGGATATGAATTTGAAGTAGCTAACACTCTCTCCTAAGTAAATGAGTTTGACAAAATTACTAACTATACTGACCGTGACCAATTTGAATACTGCCACGCGAGGGGTAATATGACTGTAAAGTAACACCCTCTCCGACTGGAAAGAAGCTCAAGTAACACCATTGTTCAAAAAGGTGACAAATGCAGCCCCGGCAACTACCGCCTTGTCAGTCTGACAAGTGTTGTTTGTAAGCTAATGGTATCTGTTGTGAGGGATAGGATTATCGATCACTTGACTGTTCACCATCTTCTATCAGATTGTCAACATGTTTTTATTGCCGGTAGATCCTGTACCACTAACTTATTATCTACGTTGAACGATTGTACTCGCCTGCTGGACGAAAGGGAGCCAGTGGATGCATTGTACCTCGATTTTGCCCAAGCATTTGACAGTGTTCCGCATGAGCGGCTTTTGCGTAAAGTGAAGTCTTTGGGAATTGAGGGAAACGTACTCCAATGGATCAGATATTTTCTAGTAGGTAGACGACAACGTGTCAGTAATAACGGAACCGTGTCAGACTCGGAATCAGTGCGCAGTGGCGTGCCACAAGGAAGCGTTATTGGGCCTATTTTGTTCGTTGCTTTTATAAACGATCTGCCAGAAGCAGTGTCCAGCGTGTGCTCCATGTATGCAAACGAAACAAAAGTTTATAATACAGTGAAGGATGCGTCAAATAAAGCGCAATTGCAAGATGATCTTGACAGTTCAGTTAACTGGGCTGATACGTGGCAGCTGCGGTGCAATGCTGACAAGAGTAAAGTACTTCACTTCGGGAAGAACAATGAACAGCAAGATTACAGTATGAGAAGACATGGTTGCAACGAGAGAGTAATGATTGAAAAGTCTAGTGTGAAAAAAGATTTCGGAGTTTATGTCGACAAGGAGCTAAAATTTTCTAAGCATGTTGAAACGCAAGCTAACACATCCAACAAACTTCTTGGATCGAATCTAGAGTTTGGAAACATTGTGTGGTCACCGAGATTTGAAAAGGACAAAAATTTAATAGAGAATGTTCAAAGACGTGCAACAAGGATAATTCCAGGCCTGAACGGCAAGTCCAATGAAGAAAGATTAAAGATTATGAAGCTTCCAAGCCTCAGTTATCGACGTCTGCGTGGGGACCTCATTGAAGTATACAAGTATACTCATGGTTTATACAAGGTCCCCGAAGGATTACTAGAATTTAAAACAAGAGCCAAAAACCATGGGCCACCACTATAAACTAAAAAGTATAACTCTGTACTCACTGCAGTGAGTGACAGAAAGCGCATTTTCTCGTCGACGAAAATGGGAAGTCACGGACGGACAGACAAACGGACGGACAGACGGACATGGCGAGCACAATAGTGCATTTTTTTCCATAAATGAGGAAATGCGCTAAAAACTGCGCTGCAAATTCTCCACTCGACAACATTTCTTCTCGCTTCGAATCGCCGACATGTGAAACAGCCTCCCTGGTTACATCATTGGCGCTCCAAGTATGAACGCGTTCAAGAACAGACTAGATAAAACTATGGAAAAATATATTTTCAGACTTGAAATGCCTAGCACCATATCGAACCCGGTGGAAGTCGAGTAGCTATTTTAAACTATCGTCAGTCATGAAAAGATCCAGTCAAATGACACGATTTTAGATCTTCTGTGAACAAGGCACGAAAAGTTAAAGAATCGGCGACAGGCCACATCAGGCCTACACTTCAGCGCCGATATCGCTATGTTATGTTATGTTATGTTAAGTAACAGAGCTTAGCACAAGTTACTTACTAGACAGATTGATAGTAACCAAGTGGAACCTACCTCCCGATGGGTAATATAATTTTAAATCAACATCTTCAAAGTAACTGTTTAACAAAAATCCATTACTAGACAGACCGATAGTAACGCTGAGTATGTATAAACTGTATTTGCGTACGGATTTTATGAAATTAATACGATACTTAATAGTTGTTGCTCAGTAATTAGACTCGAGTGTGAAGTGACTAGACTAAAATTAATTATAAAACCTTTTAATATTATCTTAGTTATTTTTTCGTCACCTTCTATACTTGCATTATATTGACTGGTAATTAAGCTGTCGATATCCAGACACAATTATTAGATGCGACCCGACAACAGGAATTCTTATAGCCCATTGCTAATAATATTCTTAAAGGTCAATATGTTCCCAGAGCGCGGTAAACATGGTAGAGTAATTATTGAAATCTACCTGAATTAAGAACTAAAAGTTAATTTCAGCTCGGTGAACGTGACATGTCTTACGTAAAATTGAGTTTATTGGCTATCATCGTGAAAGCATCTGCCGCAGCCCCCGTAAAGTGGGAGCGGTTGGTCTCTGCCTCTCTAGGGAAGTACACGTAGGGCTCTCAGGTGTCCGCGACCACGAGCAGCGTACGTCCTGACCGCGCCATGGCGCAAGTGCCACTCGCCAGCCACACGCTGGCCTACCTCCTTATATACCCGCTCAGGCTTTCCTGGTTTCCTACGTGTAATTTAGAGGTATAACGCGTTAAACAATCAATCGATTAGTCATTAGTACGATCATAAATGTTATATTTAATTATTTCATTATTACACGTTAGGTTGATCATTAACTATATCAAATATTTAAGTTCGATTATCCGCTTCCAAATTCCTCACCAAAAATAAAGGAATTTCAATATAATTCTGGGGCATATATGGTTGATTCCGTCGAAGATTAAGTCATCGCAGTGTGCGATGCAACCTAACCATTTATTGATAACTTGTTTGGAATCTGAAGGCAAGTTCGGACTCAAAATTTCATTTAATACTTGCACATATGAAACGTCAAGTGTGCAGATGTTGATTCGTTCTTTTCCACTTCATTGCAAAGCTACATAATAAAAATCGTTAATCTACGTTCCGTTAATAAGTTGAGATTCAGAAAATTGCGGAAGAATTTAAGTTCAATGCTTTATAGTTTGTATTTAGTTTGAATACAAAATCCGTTTAATTTCCGCAAAGCTAATTTGAGAATCATTTTATTGAAGAAAATTAGCTATTTAAATTTAGTAATTTGTTAAGATTAAAACTTTGGGAAACTTAAGATTAAAAACCCGGGGAGGTTTCAACTGAAATCAAGTCTTTGCAGAACAGATTGATATTAGATATAATGAGAGTGAATGAGAAATAAACCGTGAGGTGTTCAGCAAAATATAATATATTGATGCATCAATACAAGAATACTTAATAATAAACAAGTAGAACAAAACGTGATTAATTTAATAAACACAAACAAAAACACAATAGGAATTTGGTACTAGTTTCGTCTTAAACAAAAATTTAAACTAATTTCTATAAGCTATATTATGACACGTAATTTTAGATTCATTCGGTAGGTTAACCTACCTTAACCTAATTGAAGACTAAAGACTGATAGAGACGGAGCTGATCTGCATACGGGTGTAAATGTTCAACGTATTACCCCATGATTGGGTTACCGTGTTATAGCTAGAGGAACACCGCGCGTTATTATCCATAACGTAATTTTAGGTGGCAAAAATTATGACCAATAGTGCGGGGTGCATTGTATAGTAGGCACAATAATCTACGCAAAAATGAAGATTATCATAACGACTAATCCAATATGGCTGGAATAAGTGCAGCAATATTAAAATTTGCAGGCAAAATCATGTTATCCCACTACTGAAAAACGAACACGTAAGAACTATCGAAGTAAAGTGCAATTGGCTGATGATTTTTAATTTCATTCTTTATTCGAATAATTCGAAAAAGGACTTAAAAATAAAATGAAAAAATGGCACCTGAAAGGGTATTAGCGGACTTGCATCATCTGTCCATTCGAATCCAATACATAAGCAAGAAACGATTCCTTTCCACTATATATTGATACGAGTGACCGTCGACGAACTTCACTTTATTTTGAATAAATAAATTAAATTCGTGGCCTACTTCATGAAACAAACGCAAAGGTTCAAGTTCTTCGCTGCAACGAGGATGTTATAGTCTTGAGATTCAACGATAAATCTAACAGAACGAAAGGCTTCGCAAATGTTCCATTTTATATTGAAGATATGCAAATTTCGCTCAGCGAGTTGCCAATTGATCAAAAGGTCAGGCAACACAGAGATTAATTACCAATTTTAATCAGACAGTTTGCAATTAGCGAGCGGCACTTGAAATACCGACAATGATACCTGCATATGTCATGTAAAACACCATAAATTCAAATGGAATACTGAAGCAGTGGCTTCCGAACTGGAGTGAATTTTCCTTGAGGTGATAAATTTTTCGGAAGCATTGTACGATTGATTGAGTTCGATTCTTATAAAGGTATAAATCAAAGGAGAGTTATCTTGAATAAAACATATTAATTATGAAGTATTTGAAAGCCAAATAAAAAGCTTTTCCCGAAAGCAGGCATTTTCATTCGGAACTAAGCACGGCTGTACGGTGAATCGAGTAACAAAAACATCCATTTCAAAATGGCCATTGACACTTTATTACCATCAGCAAAATCAGCAGGTCTTCAGCGTCAGCCAAATAAGGTATTTGCCAAGTTTATAATTAAAATACGAAAGTTTAATCACTCATTTTTCGAGGTGTTATTGGTCCAAAGATGTAGACTCGTTATGAATGGATGTATCAAGGTCACAAAGATTAATGAAATAAACTTCTACAAGGTTCTTAAATTTTAAAGCTCGTTTAAGGAAGTTAATTTACTTGAGTTAGCGATGCATCTGAACCTAAACGCGGTTCGGAATAAATGTCCGTCTTTGATTACATTTGTCCACTAAAAGGAGTAAAGGACGTTGTGGCGTGCAAGTTAGTAGTTATTTCTCATGCACTCTAAAACGACTACCTAAAAAGTTAGTACCTATACGTACACAGTGAAAGCAGGCTTGTCCGCGCGGGCAACCTGCTCCAACCTGCCACAAGATTGAACATAGGATAATAATATAAGTGTTCACAGTGAAAACCTGTACGAATAGGCTTCTGCCGACAACCTGCTTATACCTATTTACCGCAATGTGCTGCACATTCTTATCTGCTCAACCTGCTTGACACATGGTCATTTTTGAATTAGTTGCACCTTTAAACCCTCCATTTTCTTTGTTTCTTATGAATTATTTCGTACCCCAGATGGGCCTATTGTGAAAACATGGATACACTAATAAAATACACTAATAAAAATACACCTATAAATACACTAATAAAATATAATAATAAAATACACTTATAAAGTACACCAATTAAGTTCACTAATAAAGTACAATAATAATAAAATGTATAAAAAAAATTTTTAAAGACCACGTTTTCATGTGGACTCAAAAGTAGAAAATAATTTTTCGGCAGCTACTGATCTCTGTTTGCTTTCATTCTCTTGGTCTTTTGTATTTCAGTTAAAATATTTTACA